>NW_028134691.1:0-86000 GCF_964662115.1 Mustela nivalis | reverse complement strand
CCCCCTGGCAAGAAACCTTGCTGCTGGCAGTGAGTCAAACCTTCAGTGTAGGAGAAAACGGCATGGCCCATGAGGCCACGCCCAAGCGTGAGGGCCGCCTTGGGCACAAACACACATTGTGACCCTCAGCGTGAGTACCTTTTTCAAGTAACGCCTCTCAGTGACTGGACCAAGAGCCCGCATATGTGGCTTGCCATGCCCATAGGCACCCAGGACTAACTAGATGGTGTGTATTCCAGTTGAGGGAACCCACTGCTGTGCTCTAGAGTCCCTCTCCGGGGGGGGGTCCCCTGTGACAGAAAACAGTACTCTTCATTCCCACAGAATGAACACAAACACTTGGGAGCTTGGACAATCCCCCGAGAGGAAGGCTCTTCCTCGGCCTCTGAGACAACCCCTACCCTGACCGGACACTGTAAACGCAACACCCAGAGACAAAATCCTGAGTGACTGCCTCCCACTTCCCTACTTTGATTTCCAGAGGATCTCCCCTCACGGACTAGAGATCAGGCCTGCCATTACATTGGCCCCTAGCTGAGCCAAGTTTGCTTTCTCAGACATCTGTCCCCACAGCCCTGGCAAACACAGCCTCTAGGCTAGGTCCTCTGGAGCCATACCACAGGACCGTGCCTGCTCTCTCCTGGGAAACTGTGTCCATTCCTTTGGCCACACACCTCCAGAATATGAGAAACCTCAAGGCCTCCGAGGACATCCCTCTACTGGGAGCCTCACTGGACTCACAGGGGCATTCCGACACAAGCTGAGCAGCTACATCCATGAATGCATGCACACAGGTGTCAACAGAGATAGAAGCTTGAGCCGGACAGGCCTTTAGGCCGTAGTCTCAACTCTTGCTTTAGTTTCCAGGTGTCACTCCTCAGAGGCTTTGGTTCGAAGAACAGCGTATGGGGCTTTCCTGAGGCACGGAACAGAACTCCTCTCGTCTCCACATGGGAAGTTTCCTTGTTGGAGCCGTGTCAAACACCTCATGTTGGAGAATCCTGCAGAGTCCCTGAGCCACCTCCACATTCCAAGGTCTCCCAGGCCACCAAGCCACAGTAGGACTGATCTTCAGGAGAGACCATTTCAACTCTCCCCTCTGGGTAGCTCACCCAGGAGCCCGCAGATTGAGCCTGCCTTGTCCTGACTATAGAGTGGGAATATGAGATGGCGTTCCCAGGCATCCATGCTTAGACACCTGCTCTCGAGTCTTTCCATATGGGGCCTCTTGGAACCATCCAATAGGACTCGACTGTCGTGCAGAAGGTAACCTTCACTTTTGGAGCAGTTCACAAATCCCATCGGAGGCAAAACTTTCTGGCCTCATGAAGCCCCCACACACTTCAGGAACAGTCCATGCTCGACAAGAACTCTAGCCTGAGGCACGTCTCATAGTTGACATGACCTAAGTGCAGGAGATCTCGATTCAGCCTCTGCAGAGTGGGCCTGCCGTGCCCTCGGTCCCAAACCTCACGCTAGCTTGTGTTTTCAGACTTCCTTCCTCACACTCCTGGCAAACATGCCCTCCGTACTAGGAACTCAAGAACCAAAACCCAGCCCAGTGTCTGCCCAACGGAAGAAAAACGTTTCCCTGTGGGGCTCTCCAGAAAACCCAGATGAGGATCAACCTGCTCGGGCCTCGACGGTACCCGAACTGGATAGGCTGCTCTGGGCACTCATGCTCTGCCTGACACAGCCTGAAGCCAGACGTCCAGACAGACAAGGAGACAGCTGGCCGCACACCCAGCACTTCGGACACGCCATGGTCTTATGCCGTCACCTCATCCTAACCTTGGTTTTCAGATATCTGAACCTAGACATTATATCAATTCTCCACACAGCTGGGTATTGCAAGCACAAAACAGAACTCCTCCTTCCCCATGGCTGTCAAGCTTACTCTTGGCATGGAGTCACACCTTCAGGGTGGGAGAAACCTTCATGGCCCCTGATGCCACGCCCAAACTTGAGTGCTGCTTGGGCACAAATTCACACTGTGACCCTCAGCATGAGCCCCATGTCAAAGAAAGGCCTGTCAGGGCCTGGACCAAGAGCCCACATATGGGGCTTGCCAAGCCCCTATGCACCCAATCCTCACCACGGTTTGAATTTTCCAGTCGCCCCGCCCGTACCTGGAGCTCTGCTCTGGAATCCCTTTCTTGGAGAGACCCATGAGCCAGACAACACGACTCCACCCTTCCCACAAAATGACCCCAAACTCTTGGGAGCTGGGACAGATCCCCAGAGAGGGATACTCGTCCACAGTACCTGAGGCCACCGCTCCAATCCACGGCTATCCCGGACACAACATCCAGAGACAAAAGCCTGAAGGAACGCCTCCCACTCGCCATTGTTTCAGAGGCCCAGGAGCTCCCTCTCGGGCTGAACATCCGGCCTGCCATAACCTAGGCGCCACTCATAACCTGAGTTTGTGTATTCAGACTTCTGAGCCCACAGCCTGGACCCACACAACATCCAGGCTTGGGCCTCTGGACCAAACAGCGAAAGATTGTGCCTACCCTCTCCAAGGAAAGTGTGCCCAATCCATTGACCACAACCCTACAGGTTAGGGAAAAGCTCCAAGGTCCCTGAGGCCATCAATAGTATAGGTCACCCTGGACTAAGAGGGGCTCTCTGAGACCAGCGGAGGAACTATCTCCACTTAGACTCTCACACAGTGTCCCCAGAGACAGAAGGTTGAAATGGACAGGCCCCCAGGCCCTAATCTGAACCTTAGCTTTGGTTTCCATGTTTCCGTTCTCAGAGGACTGTTTTCGTAGACCAGCACATGGGGCTTTTCTGAGGCACCAAACCAAACCTCTCTCATCTCCACATGGGCAGCTTTCTTACTGGGATGTATCAAACACTTCAGGTAGGAGAGTTCCGCAGGGCCACCGAACAACCAGCACATTCCAAGGTCTCCATGGACCCAAACGCACATTATGACGCATCCTCAGGAGAGGCCATTTCAACTCAGCCCCCGGGGTCGCGTGTTCCAGAGGCAGCAGATCAAACATATCTTGTCGCTAATAGCCAATGGGAATGCGAGGCATGCAGTACAGGGATCCATCCTTCGAACCCTGCTCTCCAGTCCTTCCATATGGTATGTCCTGGAGCCATGCAACAGGACTCGAATGTCCCGCAGAAGGAAACCTTGTGGTTTGGGGCAACCTCCAAACTCAGCGTGAGGAAACTTCCTTGGCCTCATGAGGGCCCCACTTCATGAAGGTGCCATCATGGACACATACGCCAGCCTAAGCCAACGTCTGATCCTCAGCCTGACTTCAGATGCAGGAGATTTTGATTCAGCCTCTGCAGAGTGGGCCTGCTCTGCCCTTGGCTCCAATCCTCACACTAGCTTGTGTTTTCAGACTTCCGTCCTCACACTCCTGGCCCACAAACCCTCCCTACTGGGAATTCTGGGGCCACAATGAAGCACTGTGCCTGCCTCCCAGGAGAAAAACATTGTCTATGGCGCTGCCCAGAAACCCCAAATGAGGATCAAACTGCTTGGCCCTCGGCAACACCCCAATTGCATAGGCTACCTTAAACAGTGATGCTCTGTCGCAAATAGCCTGAGCCCAGACCTTCCAACAGACACCGACACAGCTGGCTGCACACCCAGCACATTGGACCCGCCACTGCCTTAGGCCACCATCCATTCCCAACCTGGGTTTCAGTCATCGGAACCTAGACCTTATCTCCAATCCCTGCACAGGGGGGAACCTGATGCACAAGTCAGAACCCCTCCTTCCCCCTGGCAAGATGCCTTGCTGCTGGCAGTGAGTCAAACCTTCAGTGTAGGAGAAAACGGCATGGCCCATGAGGCCACGCCCAAGCGTGAGGGCCGCCTTGGGCACAAACACACATTGTGACCCTCAGCGTGAGTACCTTATTCAAGTAACGCCTCTCAGTGACTGGACCAAGAGCCCGCATATGTGGCTTGCCATGCCCATAGGCACCCAGGACTAACTAGATGGTGTGTATTCCAGTTGAGGGAACCCACTGCTGTGCTCTAGAGTCCCTCTCCTGGGGGGTCCCCTGTGGCAGAAAACAGTACTCTTCATTCCCACAGAATGAACACAAACACTTGAGAGCTTGGACAATCCCCCGAGAGGAAGGCTCTTCCTCGGCCTCTGAGACAACCCCTACCCTGACCGGACACTGTAAACGCAACACCCAGAGACAAAATCCTGAGTGACTGCCTCCCACTTGCCCTACTTTGATTTCCAGAGGATCTCCCCTCACGGACTAGAGATCAGGCCTGCCATTACATTGGCCCCTAGCTGAGCCAAGTTTGCTTTTCAGACATCTGTCCCCACAGCCCTGGCAAACACAGCCTCTAGGCTGGGTCCCCTGGCGCCATACCACAGGACCGTGCCTGCTCTCTCCTGGGAAACTGTGTCCATTCCTTTGGCCACACACCTCCAGAATATGAGAAACCTCAAGGCCTCCGAGGACATCCCACTACTGGGAGCCTCACTGGACTCACAGGGGCATTCGGACACAAGCTGAGCAGCTACATCCATGAATGCATGCACACAGATGTCAACAGAGATAGAAGGTTGAGCCGGACAGGCCTTTACGCTGTAGTCTCAACTCTTGCTTTGGTTTCCAGGTGTCACTCCTCAGAGGCTTTGGTTCGAAGAACAGGGTATGGGGCTTTCCTGAGGCACGGAACAGAACTCCTCTCGTCTCCACATGGGAAGTCTCCTTGTTGGAGCCGTGTCAAACACCTCATGTTGGAGAATCCTGCAGAGTCCCTGAGCCACCTCCACATTCCAAGGTCTCCCAGGCCACCAAGCCACAGTAGGACTCATCTTCAGGAGAGACCATTTCAACTCTCCCCTCTGGGTAGCTCACCCAGGAGCCCGCAGATTGAGCCTGCCTTGTCCTGACTAAAGAGTGGGAATATGAGATGGCGTTCCCAGGCATCCATGCTTAGACACATGCTCTCGAGTCTTTCCATATGGGGCCTCTTGGAACCATCCAATAGGACTCGACTGTCGTGCAGAAGGTAACCTTCAGTTTTGGAGCAGTTCACAAATCCCATCGTAGGCAAAACTTTCTGGCCTCATGAAGCCCCCACACCCTTCAGGAAGAGGCCATGCTGGACAAGCACTCTAGCCTGAGGCACATCTCATAGTTGACATGACCTCAGTGCAGGAGATCTCGATTCAGCCTCTGCAGAGTGGGCCTGCCGTGCCCTCGGTCCCAAACCTCACGCTAGCTTGTGTTTTCAGACTTCCTTCCTCACACTCCTGGCAAACAAGCCCTCCGGACTAGGAACTCCGGAATCAAAACCCAGCCCAGTGTCTGCCCAACGGAAGAAAAACGTTTCCCTGTGGGGCTCTCCATAAAACCCAGATGAGGATCAACCTGCTCGGGCCTCGACGGTACCCAAACTGGATAGGCTGCTCTGGGCACTCATGCTCTGCCTGACACAGCCTGAAGCCAGACGTCCAGACAGACAAGGAGACAGCTGGCCGCACACCCAGCACTTCGGACACGCCATGGTCTTATGCCGTCACCTCATCCTAACCTTGGTTTTCAGATATCTGAACCTAGACATTATAACGATTCTCCACACAGCTGGGTATAGCAAGCACAAAACAGAATTCCTCCTTCCCCATGGCTGTCAAGCTTGCTCTTGGCATGGAGTCACACCTTCAGGGTGGGAGAAAACTTCATGGCTTCTGATGCCACGCCCAAACTTGAGTGCTGCTTGGGCACAAATTCACACTGTGACCCTCAGCATGAGCCCCATGTCAAAGAAAGGCCTGTCAGGGACTGGACCAAGAGCCCACATATGGGGCTTGCCAAGCCCCTATGCACCCAATCCTCACCACGGTTTGAATTTTCCAGTCGCCCGCCCGTACCTGGACCTCTGCTCTGGAATCCCTTTCTTGGAGAGACCCATGAGCCAGACAACACGACTCCACCCTTCCCACAAAATGACCCCAAACTCTTGGGAGCTGGGACAAATCCCCAGAGAGGGATACTCGTCCACAGTACCTGAGGCCACCGCTCCAATCCACGGCTATCCCGGACACAACATCCAGAGACAAAAGCCTGAAGGAACGCCTCCCACTCGCCCTTGTTTCAGAGGCCCAGGAGCTCCCTCTCGGGCTGTACATCCGGCCTGCCATACCCTAGGCGCCACTCATAAGCTGAGTTTGTGTATTCAGACTTCTGTGCCCACAGCCTGGACCCACACAACATCCAGGCTAGGGCCTCTGGACCAAACAGCGAAAGATTGTGCCTGCCCTCTCCAAGGAAAGTGTGCCCAATCCATTGACCACAACCCTACAGGTTAGGGAAAAGCTCCAAGGTCCCTGAGGCCATCAATAGTATAGGCCACCCTGGACTAAGAGGGGCTCTCTGACACCAGCGGAGCAACTATCTCCACTTAGACTCTCAGACAGTGTCCCCAGAGACAGAAGGTTGAAATGGACAGGCCCCCAGGCCCTAATCTGAACCTTAGCTTTGGTTTCCATGTTTCCGTTCTCAGAGGACTGTTTTCGTAGACCAGCACATGGGGCTTTCCTGAGGCACCAAACCAAACATCTCTCATCTCCACATGGGCAGCTTTCTTACTGGGATGTATCAAACACTTCAGGTAGGAGAGTTTTGCAGGGCCACCGAACAACCAGCACATTCCAAGGTCTCCATGGACCCAAACGCACATTATGACGCATCCTCAGGAGAGGCCATTTCAACTCAGCCCCCGGGGTCGCGTGTTCCAGAGGCAGCAGATCAAACATATCTTGTCGCTAATAGCCAATGGGAATGCGAGGCATGCTGTACAGGGATCCATCCTTCGAACCCTGATCTCCAGTCCTTCCATATGGTATCTCCTGGAGCCATGCAACCGGACTCGAATGTCCCGCAGAAGGAAACCTTGTGGTTTGGGGCAACCTCCAAACTCAGCGTGGGAAAACTTCCTTGGCCTCATGAGGCCCCCAATTCATGAAGGTGCCATCATGGACACATACGCCAGCCTCAGCCAACGTCTGATCCTCAGCCTGACTTCAGATGCAGGAGATTTTGATTCAGCCTCTGCAGAGTGGGCCTGCTCTGCCCTTGGCTCCAATCCTCACACTAGCTTGTGTTTTCAGACTTCCGTCCTCACACTCCTGGCCCACAAACCCTCCCTACTGGGACTTCTGGGGCCACAATGAAGCACTGTGCCTGCCTCCCAGGAGAAAAACATTGTCTATGGCGCTGCCCAGAAACCCCAAATGAGGATCAAACTGCTTGGCCCTCGGCAACACCCCAATTGCATAGGCTACCTTAAACAGTGATGCTCTGTTGCAAATAGCCTGAGCCCAGACCTTCCAACAGACACCGACACAGCTGGCTGCACACCCAGCACATTGGACCCGCCACTGCCTTAGGCCACCATCCATTCCCAACCTGGGTTTTCAGTCATCGGAACCTAGACCTTATCTCCAATCCCTGCACAGGGGGGAACCTGATGCACAAGTCAGAACCCCTCCTTCCCCCTAGCAAGAAACCTTGCTGCTGGCAGTGAGTCAAACCTTCAGTGTAGGAGAAAACGGCATGGCCCATGA
This sequence comes from Mustela nivalis, assembly GCF_964662115.1. NCBI lineage: Eukaryota > Metazoa > Chordata > Mammalia > Carnivora > Mustelidae > Mustela > Mustela nivalis. The sequence goes on along the minus strand of NW_028134691.1, from coordinate 78,429 downwards.
GGCCACGCCCAAGCTTGAGGGCCGCCTTGGGCACAAACACACATTGTGACCCTCAGCGTGAGTACCTTTTTCAAGTAACGCCTCTCAGTGACTGGACCAAGAGCCCGCATATGTGGCTTGCCATGCCCATAGGCACCCAGGACTAACTAGATGGTGTGTATTCCAGTTGAGGGAACCCACTGCTGTGCTCTAGAGTCCCTCTCCGGGGGGAGGTCCCCTGTGACAGAAAACAGTACTCTTCATTCCCACAGAATGAACACAAACACTTGGGAGCTTGGACAATCCCCCGAGAGGAAGGCTCTTCCTCGGCCTCTGAGACAACCCCTACCCTGACCGGACACTGTAAACGCAACACTAAGAGACAAAATCCTGAGTGAATGCCTCCCACTTCCCTACTTTGATTTCCAGAGGATCTCCCCTCACGGACTAGAGATCAGGCCTGCCATTACATTGGCCCCTAGCTGAGCCAAGTTTGCTTTCTCAGACATCTGTCCCCACAGCCCTGGCAAACACAGCCTCTAGGCTAGGTCCTCTGGAGCCATACCACAGGACCGTGCCTGCTCTCTCCTGGGAAACTGTGTCCATTCCTTTGGCCACACACCTCCAGAATATGAGAAACCTCAAGGCCTCCGAGGACATCCCACTACTGGGAGCCTCACTGGACTCACAGGGGCATTCCGACACAAGCTGAGCAGCTACATCCATGAATGCATGCACACAGATGTCAACAGAGATAGAAGGTTGAGCCGGACAGGCCTTTAGGCCGTAGTCTCAACTCTTGCTTTGGTTTCCAGGTGTCACTCCACAGAGGCTTTGGTTCGAAGAACAGGGTATGGGGCTTTCCTGAGGCACGGAACAGAACTCCTCTCGTCTCCACATGGGAAGTTTCCTTGTTGGAGCCGTGTCAAACACCTCATGTTGGAGAATCCTGCAGAGTCCCTGAGCCACCTCCACATTCCAAGGTCTCCCAGGCCACCAAGCCACAGTAGGACTCATCTTCAGGAGAGACCATTTCAAATCTCCCCTCTGGGTAGCTCACCCAGGAGCCCGCAGATTGAGTCTGCCTTGTCCTGACTAAAGAGTGGGAATATGAGGTGGCGTTCCCAGGCATCCATGCTTAGACACCTGCTCTCGAGTCTTTCCATATGGGGCCTCTTGGAACCATCCAATAGGACTCGACTGTCGTGCAGAAGGTAACCTTCAGTTTTGGAGCAGTTCACAAATCCCCTCGTAGGCAAAACTTTCTGGCCTCATGAAGCCCCCACACCCTTCAGGAAGAGGCCATGCTGGACAAGAACTCTAGCCTGAGCCACGTCTCATAGTTGACATGACCTCAGTGCAGGAGATCTCGATTCAGCCTCTGCAGAGTGGGCCTGCCGTGCCCTCGGTCCCAAACTTCACGCTAGCTTGTGTTTTCAGACTTCCTTCCTCACACTCCTGGCAAACAAGCCCTCCGGACTAGGAACTCCGGAACCAATACCCAGCCCAGTGTCTGCCCAACGGAAGAAAAATGTTTCCCTGTGGGGCTCTCCAGAAAACCCAGATGAGGATCAACCTGCTCGGGCCTCGACGGTACCCGAACTGGATAGGCTGCTCTGGGCACTCATGCTCTGCCTGACACAGCCTGAAGCCAGACGTCCAGACTGACAAGGAGACATTTGGCCGCACACACAGCACTTCGGACACGCCATGGTCTTATGCCGTCACCTCATCCTAACCTTGGTTTTGAGATATCTGAACCTAGACATTATATCAATTCTCCACACAGCTGGGTATAGCAAGCACAAAACAGAACTCCTCCTTCCCCATGGCTGTCAAGCTTGCTCTTGGCATGGAGTCACACCTCAGGGTGGGAGAAACCTTCATGGCCCCTGATGCCACGCCCAAACTTGAGTGCTGCTTGGGCACAAATTCACACTGTGACCCTCAGCATGAGCCCCATGTCAAAGAAAGGCCTGTCAGGGCCTGGAACAAGAGCCCACATATGGGGCTTGCCAAGCCCCTATGCACCCAATCCTCACCACGGTTTGAATTTTCCAGTCGCCCCGCCCGTACCTGGAGCTCTGCTCTGGAATCCCTTTCTTGGAGAGACCCATGAGCCAGACAACACGACTCCACCCTTCCCACAAAATGACCCCAAACTCTTGGGAGCTGGGACAAATCCCCAGAGAGGGATACTCGTCCACAGTACCTGAGGCCACCGCTCCAATCCACGGCTATCCCGGACACAACATCCAGAGACAAAAGCCTGAAGGAACGCCTCCCACTCGCCCTTGTTTCAGAGGCCCAGGAGCTCCCTCTCGGGCTGTACATCCGGCCTGCCATACCCTAGGCACCACTCATAAGCTGAGTTTGTGTATTCAGACTTCTGTGCCCACAGCCTGGACCCACACAACATCCAGGCCAGGGCCTCTGGACCAAACAGCGAAAGATTGTGCCTGCCCTCTCCAAGGAAAGTGTGCCCAATCCATTGACCACAACCCTACAGGTTAGGGAAAAGCTCCAAGGTCCCTGAGGCCATCCATAGTATAGGCCACCCTGGACTAAGAGCGGCTCTCTGACACCAGTGGAGCAACTATCTCCACTTAGACTCTCTGACAGTGTCCCCAGAGACAGAAGGTTGAAATGGACAGGCCCCCAGGCCCTAATCTGAACCTTAGCTTTGGTTTCCATGTTTCCGTTCTCAGAGGACTGTTTTCGTAGACCAGCACATGGGGCTTTTCTGAGGCACCAAACCAAACCTCTCTCATCTCCACATGGGCAGCTTTCTTACTGGGATGTATCAAACACTTCAGGTAGGAGAGTTCCGCAGGGCCACCGAACAACCAGCACATTCCAAGGTCTCCATGGACCCAAACGCACATTATGACGCATCCTCAGGAGAGGCCATTTCAACTCAGCCCCCGGGGTCGCGTGTTCCAGAGGCAGCAGATCAAACATATCTTGTCGCTAATAGCCAATGGGAATGCGAGGCATGCTGTACAGGGATCCATCCTTCGAACCCTGATCTCCAGTCCTTCCATATGGTATCTCCTGGAGCCATGCAACAGGACTCGAATGTCCCGCAGAAGGAAACCTTGTGGTTTGGGGCAACCTCCAAACTCAGCGTGGGAAAACTTCCTTGGCCTCATGAGGCCCCCACTTCATGAAGGTGCCATCATGGACACATACTCCAGCCTCAGCCAATGTCTGATCCTCAGCCTGACTTCAGATGCAGGAGATTTTGATTCAGCCTCTGCAGAGTGGGCCTGCTCTGCCCTTGGCTCCAATCCTCACACTAGCTTGTGTTTTCAGACTTCCGTCCTCACACTCCTGGCCCACAAACCCTCCCTACTGGGAATTCTGGGGCCACAATGAAGCACTGTGCCTGCCTCCCAGGAGAAAAACATTGTCTATGGCGCTGCCCAGAAACCCCAAATGAGGATCAAACTGCTTGGCCCTCGGCAACACCCCAATTGCATAGGCTACCTTAAACAGTGATGCTCTGTCGCAAATAGCCTGAGCCCAGACCTTCCAACAGACACCGACACAGCTGGCTGCACACCCAGCACATTGGACCCGCCACTGCCTTAGGCCACCATCCATTCCCAACCTGGGTTTTCAGTCATCGGAACCTAGACCTTATCTCCAATCCCTGCACAGGGGGGAACCTGATGCACAAGTCAGAACCCCTCCTTCCCCCTGGCAAGAAACCTTGCTGCTGGCAGTGAGTCAAACCTTCAGTGTAGGAGAAAACGGCATGGCCCATGAGGCCACGCCCAAGCGTGAGGGCCGCCTTGGGCACAAACACACATTGTGACCCTCAGCGTGAGTACCTTTTTCAAGTAACGCCTCTCAGTGACTGGACCAAGAGCCCGCATATGTGGCTTGCCATGCCCATAGGCACCCAGGACTAACTAGATGGTGTGTATTCCAGTTGAGGGAACCCACTGCTGTGCTCTAGAGTCCCTCTCCGGGGGGGGGTCCCCTGTGACAGAAAACAGTACTCTTCATTCCCACAGAATGAACACAAACACTTGGGAGCTTGGACAATCCCCCGAGAGGAAGGCTCTTCCTCGGCCTCTGAGACAACCCCTACCCTGACCGGACACTGTAAACGCAACACCCAGAGACAAAATCCTGAGTGACTGCCTCCCACTTCCCTACTTTGATTTCCAGAGGATCTCCCCTCACGGACTAGAGATCAGGCCTGCCATTACATTGGCCCCTAGCTGAGCCAAGTTTGCTTTCTCAGACATCTGTCCCCACAGCCCTGGCAAACACAGCCTCTAGGCTAGGTCCTCTGGAGCCATACCACAGGACCGTGCCTGCTCTCTCCTGGGAAACTGTGTCCATTCCTTTGGCCACACACCTCCAGAATATGAGAAACCTCAAGGCCTCCGAGGACATCCCTCTACTGGGAGCCTCACTGGACTCACAGGGGCATTCCGACACAAGCTGAGCAGCTACATCCATGAATGCATGCACACAGGTGTCAACAGAGATAGAAGCTTGAGCCGGACAGGCCTTTAGGCCGTAGTCTCAACTCTTGCTTTGGTTTCCAGGTGTCACTCCTCAGAGGCTTTGGTTCGAAGAACAGCGTATGGGGCTTTCCTGAGGCACGGAACAGAACTCCTCTCGTCTCCACATGGGAAGTTTCCTTGTTGGAGCCGTGTCAAACACCTCATGTTGGAGAATCCTGCAGAGTCCCTGAGCCACCTCCACATTCCAAGGTCTCCCAGGCCACCAAGCCACAGTAGGACTGATCTTCAGGAGAGACCATTTCAACTCTCCCCTCTGGGTAGCTCACCCAGGAGCCCGCAGATTGAGCCTGCCTTGTCCTGACTATAGAGTGGGAATATGAGATGGCGTTCCCAGGCATCCATGCTTAGACACCTGCTCTCGAGTCTTTCCATATGGGGCCTCTTGGAACCATCCAATAGGACTCGACTGTCGTGCAGAAGGTAACCTTCACTTTTGGAGCAGTTCACAAATCCCATCGGAGGCAAAACTTTCTGGCCTCATGAAGCCCCCACACACTTCAGGAACAGTCCATGCTCGACAAGAACTCTAGCCTGAGGCACGTCTCATAGTTGACATGACCTAAGTGCAGGAGATCTCGATTCAGCCTCTGCAGAGTGGGCCTGCCGTGCCCTCGGTCCCAAACCTCACGCTAGCTTGTGTTTTCAGACTTCCTTCCTCACACTCCTGGCAAACATGCCCTCCGTACTAGGAACTCAAGAACCAAAACCCAGCCCAGTGTCTGCCCAACGGAAGAAAAACGTTTCCCTGTGGGGCTCTCCAGAAAACCCAGATGAGGATCAACCTGCTCGGGCCTCGACGGTACCCGAACTGGATAGGCTGCTCTGGGCACTCATGCTCTGCCTGACACAGCCTGAAGCCAGACGTCCAGACAGACAAGGAGACAGCTGGCCGCACACCCAGCACTTCGGACACGCCATGGTCTTATGCCGTCACCTCATCCTAACCTTGGTTTTCAGATATCTGAACCTAGACATTATATCAATTCTCCACACAGCTGGGTATTGCAAGCACAAAACAGAACTCCTCCTTCCCCATGGCTGTCAAGCTTACTCTTGGCATGGAGTCACACCTTCAGGGTGGGAGAAACCTTCATGGCCCCTGATGCCACGCCCAAACTTGAGTGCTGCTTGGGCACAAATTCACACTGTGACCCTCAGCATGAGCCCCATGTCAAAGAAAGGCCTGTCAGGGCCTGGACCAAGAGCCCACATATGGGGCTTGCCAAGCCCCTATGCACCCAATCCTCACCACGGTTTGAATTTTCCAGTCGCCCCGCCCGTACCTGGAGCTCTGCTCTGGAATCCCTTTCTTGGAGAGACCCATGAGCCAGACAACACGACTCCACCCTTCCCACAAAATGACCCCAAACTCTTGGGAGCTGGGACAGATCCCCAGAGAGGGATACTCGTCCACAGTACCTGAGGCCACCGCTCCAATCCACGGCTATCCCGGACACAACATCCAGAGACAAAAGCCTGAAGGAACGCCTCCCACTCGCCATTGTTTCAGAGGCCCAGGAGCTCCCTCTCGGGCTGAACATCCGGCCTGCCATAACCTAGGCGCCACTCATAACCTGAGTTTGTGTATTCAGACTTCTGAGCCCACAGCCTGGACCCACACAACATCCAGGCTTGGGCCTCTGGACCAAACAGCGAAAGATTGTGCCTACCCTCTCCAAGGAAAGTGTGCCCAATCCATTGACCACAACCCTACAGGTTAGGGAAAAGCTCCAAGGTCCCTGAGGCCATCAATAGTATAGGTCACCCTGGACTAAGAGGGGCTCTCTGAGACCAGCGGAGGAACTATCTCCACTTAGACTCTCACACAGTGTCCCCAGAGACAGAAGGTTGAAATGGACAGGCCCCCAGGCCCTAATCTGAACCTTAGCTTTGGTTTCCATGTTTCCGTTCTCAGAGGACTGTTTTCGTAGACCAGCACATGGGGCTTTTCTGAGGCACCAAACCAAACCTCTCTCATCTCCACATGGGCAGCTTTCTTACTGGGATGTATCAAACACTTCAGGTAGGAGAGTTCCGCAGGGCCACCGAACAACCAGCACATTCCAAGGTCTCCATGGACCCAAACGCACATTATGACGCATCCTCAGGAGAGGCCATTTCAACTCAGCCCCCGGGGTCGCGTGTTCCAGAGGCAGCAGATCAAACATATCTTGTCGCTAATAGCCAATGGGAATGCGAGGCATGCAGTACAGGGATCCATCCTTCGAACCCTGCTCTCCAGTCCTTCCATATGGTATGTCCTGGAGCCATGCAACAGGACTCGAATGTCCCGCAGAAGGAAACCTTGTGGTTTGGGGCAACCTCCAAACTCAGCGTGAGGAAACTTCCTTGGCCTCATGAGGGCCCCACTTCATGAAGGTGCCATCATGGACACATACGCCAGCCTAAGCCAACGTCTGATCCTCAGCCTGACTTCAGATGCAGGAGATTTTGATTCAGCCTCTGCAGATTGGGCCTGCTCTGCCCTTGGCTCCAATCCTCACACTAGCTTGTGTTTTCAGACTTCCGTCCTCACACTCCTGGCCCACAAACCCTCCCTACTGGGAATTCTGGGGCCACAATGAAGCACTGTGCCTGCCTCCCAGGAGAAAAACATTGTCTATGGCGCTGCCCAGAAACCCCAAATGAGGATCAAACTGCTTGGCCCTCGGCAACACCCCAATTGCATAGGCTACCTTAAACAGTGATGCTCTGTCGCAAATAGCCTGAGCCCAGACCTTCCAACAGACACCGACACAGCTGGCTGCACACCCAGCACATTGGACCCGCCACTGCCTTAGGCCACCATCCATTCCCAACCTGGGTTTCAGTCATCGGAACCTAGACCTTATCTCCAATCCCTGCACAGGGGGGAACCTGATGCACAAGTCAGAACCCCTCCTTCCCCCTGGCAAGATGCCTTGCTGCTGGCAGTGAGTCAAACCTTCAGTGTAGGAGAAAACGGCATGGCCCATGAGGCCACGCCCAAGCGTGAGGGCCGCCTTGGGCACAAACACACATTGTGACCCTCAGCGTGAGTACCTTATTCAAGTAACGCCTCTCAGTGACTGGACCAAGAGCCCGCATATGTGGCTTGCCATGCCCATAGGCACCCAGGACTAACTAGATGGTGTGTATTCCAGTTGAGGGAACCCACTGCTGTGCTCTAGAGTCCCTCTCCTGGGGGGTCCCCTGTGGCAGAAAACAGTACTCTTCATTCCCACAGAATGAACACAAACACTTGAGAGCTTGGACAATCCCCCGAGAGGAAGGCTCTTCCTCGGCCTCTGAGACAACCCCTACCCTGACCGGACACTGTAAACGCAACACCCAGAGACAAAATCCTGAGTGACTGCCTCCCACTTGCCCTACTTTGATTTCCAGAGGATCTCCCCTCACGGACTAGAGATCAGGCCTGCCATTACATTGGCCCCTAGCTGAGCCAAGTTTGCTTTTCAGACATCTGTCCCCACAGCCCTGGCAAACACAGCCTCTAGGCTGGGTCCCCTGGCGCCATACCACAGGACCGTGCCTGCTCTCTCCTGGGAAACTGTGTCCATTCCTTTGGCCACACACCTCCAGAATATGAGAAACCTCAAGGCCTCCGAGGACATCCCACTACTGGGAGCCTCACTGGACTCACAGGGGCATTCGGACACAAGCTGAGCAGCTACATCCATGAATGCATGCACACAGATGTCAACAGAGATAGAAGGTTGAGCCGGACAGGCCTTTACGCTGTAGTCTCAACTCTTGCTTTGGTTTCCAGGTGTCACTCCTCAGAGGCTTTGGTTCGAAGAACAGGGTATGGGGCTTTCCTGAGGCACGGAACAGAACTCCTCTCGTCTCCACATGGGAAGTCTCCTTGTTGGAGCCGTGTCAAACACCTCATGTTGGAGAATCCTGCAGAGTCCCTGAGCCACCTCCACATTCCAAGGTCTCCCAGGCCACCAAGCCACAGTAGGACTCATCTTCAGGAGAGACCATTTCAACTCTCCCCTCTGGGTAGCTCACCCAGGAGCCCGCAGATTGAGCCTGCCTTGTCCTGACTAAAGAGTGGGAATATGAGATGGCGTTCCCAGGCATCCATGCTTAGACACATGCTCTCGAGTCTTTCCATATGGGGCCTCTTGGAACCATCCAATAGGACTCGACTGTCGTGCAGAAGGTAACCTTCAGTTTTGGAGCAGTTCACAAATCCCATCGTAGGCAAAACTTTCTGGCCTCATGAAGCCCCCACACCCTTCAGGAAGAGGCCATGCTGGACAAGCACTCTAGCCTGAGGCACATCTCATAGTTGACATGACCTCAGTGCAGGAGATCTCGATTCAGCCTCTGCAGAGTGGGCCTGCCGTGCCCTCGGTCCCAAACCTCACGCTAGCTTGTGTTTTCAGACTTCCTTCCTCACACTCCTGGCAAACAAGCCCTCCGGACTAGGAACTCCGGAATCAAAACCCAGCCCAGTGTCTGCCCAACGGAAGAAAAACGTTTCCCTGTGGGGCTCTCCATAAAACCCAGATGAGGATCAACCTGCTCGGGCCTCGACGGTACCCAAACTGGATAGGCTGCTCTGGGCACTCATGCTCTGCCTGACACAGCCTGAAGCCAGACGTCCAGACAGACAAGGAGACAGCTGGCCGCACACCCAGCACTTCGGACACGCCATGGTCTTATGCCGTCACCTCATCCTAACCTTGGTTTTCAGATATCTGAACCTAGACATTATAACAATTCTCCACACAGCTGGGTATAGCAAGCACAAAACAGAATTCCTCCTTCCCCATGGCTGTCAAGCTTGCTCTTGGCATGGAGTCACACCTTCAGGGTGGGAGAAAACTTCATGGCTTCTGATGCCACGCCCAAACTTGAGTGCTGCTTGGGCACAAATTCACACTGTGACCCTCAGCATGAGCCCCATGTCAAAGAAAGGCCTGTCAGGGACTGGACCAAGAGCCCACATATGGGGCTTGCCAAGCCCCTATGCACCCAATCCTCACCACGGTTTGAATTTTCCAGTCGCCCGCCCGTACCTGGACCTCTGCTCTGGAATCCCTTTCTTGGAGAGACCCATGAGCCAGACAACACGACTCCACCCTTCCCACAAAATGACCCCAAACTCTTGGGAGCTGGGACAAATCCCCAGAGAGGGATACTCGTCCACAGTACCTGAGGCCACCGCTCCAATCCACGGCTATCCCGGACACAACATCCAGAGACTAAAGCCTGAAGGAACGCCTCCCACTCGCCCTTGTTTCAGAGGCCCAGGAGCTCCCTCTCGGGCTGTACATCCGGCCTGCCATACCCTAGGCGCCACTCATAAGCTGAGTTTGTGTATTCAGACTTCTGTGCCCACAGCCTGGACCCACACAACATCCAGGCTAGGGCCTCTGGACCAAACAGCGAAAGATTGTGCCTGCCCTCTCCAAGGAAAGTGTGCCCAATCCATTGACCACAACCCTACAGGTTAGGGAAAAGCTCCAAGGTCCCTGAGGCCATCAATAGTATAGGCCACCCTGGACTAAGAGGGGCTCTCTGACACCAGCGGAGCAACTATCTCCACTTAGACTCTCAGACAGTGTCCCCAGAGACAGAAGGTTGAAATGGACAGGCCCCCAGTCCCTAATCTGAACCTTAGCTTTGGTTTCCATGTTTCCGTTCTCAGAGGACTGTTTTCGTAGACCAGCACATGGGGCTTTCCTGAGGCACCAAACCAAACATCTCTCATCTCCACATGGGCAGCTTTCTTACTGGGATGTATAAAACACTTCAGGTAGGAGAGTTCCGCAGGGCCACCGAACAACCAGCACATTCCAAGGTCTCCATGGACCCAAACGCACATTATGACGCATCCTCAGGAGAGGCCATTTCAACTCAGCCCCCTGGGTCGCGTGTTCCAGAGGCAGCAGATCAAACATATCTTGTCGCTAATAGCCAATGGGAATGCGAGGCATGCTGTACAGGGATCCATCCTTCGAACCCTGATCTCCAGTCCTTCCATATGGTATCTCCTGGAGCCATGCAACAGGACTCGAATGTCCCGCAGAAGGAAACCTTGTGGTTTGGGGCAACCTCCAAACTCAGCATGGGAAAACTTCCTTGGCCTCATGAGGCCCCCACTTCATGAAGGTGCCATCATGGACACATACTCCAGCCTCAGCCAACGTCTGATCCTCAGCCTGACTTCAGATGCAGGAGATTTTGATTCAGCCTCTGCAGAGTGGGCCTGCTCTGCCCTTGGCTCCAATCCTCACACTAGCTTGTGTTTTCAGACTTCCGTCCTCACACTCCTGGCCCACAAACCCTCCCTACTGGGAATTCTGGGGCCACAATGAAGCACTGTGCCTGCCTCCCAGGAGAAAAACATTGTCTATGGCGCTGCCCAGAAACCCCAAATGAGGATCAAACTGCTTGGCCCTCGGCAACACCCCAATTGCATAGGCTACCTTAAACAGTGATGCTCTGTTGCAAATAGCCTGAGCCCAGACCTTCCAACAGACACCGACACAGCTGGCTGCACACCCAGCACATTGGACCCGCCACTGCCTTAGGCCACCATCCATTCCCAACCTGGGTTTTCAGTCATCGGAACCTAGACCTTATCTCCAATCCCTGCACAGGGGGGAACCTGATGCACAAGTCAGAACCCCTCCTTCCCCCTGGCAAGAAACCTTGCTGCTGGCAGTGAGTCAAACCTTCAGTGTAGGAGAAAACGGCATGGCCCATGAGGCCACGCCCAAGCTTGAGGGCCGCCTTGGGCACAAACACACATTGTGACCCTCAGCGTGAGTACCTTTTTCAAGTAACGCCTCTCAGTGACTGGACCAAGAGCCCGCATATGTGGCTTGCCATGCCCATAGGCACCCAGGACTAACTAGATGGTGTGTATTCCAGTTGAGGGAACCCACTGCTGTGCTCTAGAGTCCCTCTCCGGGGGGGGGTCCCCTGTGACAGAAAACAGTACTCTTCATTCCCACAGAATGAACACAAACACTTGGGAGCTTGGACAATCCCCCGAGAGGAAGGCTCTTCCTCGGCCTCTGAGACAACCCCTACCCTGACCGGACACTGTAAACGCAACACTAAGAGACAAAATCCTGAGTGACTGCCTCCCACTTCCCTACTTTGATTTCCAGAGGATCTCCCCTCACGGACTAGAGATCAGGCCTGCCATTACATTGGCCCCTAGCTGAGCCAAGTTTGCTTTCTCAGACATCTGTCCCCACAGCCCTGGCAAACACAGCCTCTAGGCTAGGTCCTCTGGAGCCATACCACAGGACCGTGCCTGCTCTCTCCTGGGAAACTGTGTCCATTCCTTTGGCCACACACCTCCAGAATATGAGAAACCTAAAGGCCTCCCTGGACATCCCACTACTGGGAGCCTCACTGGACTCACAGGGGCATTCGGACACAAGCTGAGCAGCTACATCCATGAATGCATGCACACAGATGTCAACAGAGATAGAAGGTTGAGCCGGACAGGCCTTTAGGCCGTAGTCTCAACTCTTGCTTTGGTTTCCAGGTGTCACTCCACAGAGGCTTTGGTTCGAAGAACAGGGTATGGGGCTTTCCTGAGGCACGGAACAGAACTCCTCTCGTCTCCACATGGGAAGTTTCCTTGTTGGAGCCGTGTCAAACACCTCATGTTGGAGAATCCTGCAGAGTCCCTGAGCCACCTCCACATTCCAAGGTCTCCCAGGCCACCAAGCCACAGTAGGACTCATCTTCAGGAGAGACCATTTCAAATCTCCCCTCTGGGTAGCTCACCCAGGAGCCCGCAGATTGAGCCTGCCTTGTCCTGACTAAAGAGTGGGAATATGAGGTGGCGTTCCCAGGCATCCATGCTTAGACACCTGCTCTCGAGTCTTTCCATATGGGGCCTCTTGGAACCATCCAATAGGACTCGACTGTCGTGCAGAAGGTAACCTTCAGTTTTGGAGCAGTTCACAAATCCCCTCGTAGGCAAAACTTTCTGGCCTCATGAAGCCCCCACACCCTTCAGGAAGAGGCCATGCTGGACAAGAACTCTAGCCTGAGGCACGTCTCATAGTTGACATGACCTCAGTGCAGGAGATCTCGATTCAGCCTCTGCAGAGTGGGCCTGCCGTGCCCTCGGTCCCAAACTTCACGCTAGCTTGTGTTTTCAGACTTCCTTCCTCACACTCCTGGCAAACAAGCCCTCCGGACTAGGAACTCCGGAACCAAAACCCAGCCCAGTGTCTGCCCAACGGAAGAAAAATGTTTCCCTGTGGGGCTCTCCAGAAAACCCAGATGAGGATCAACCTGCTCGGGCCTCGACGGTACCCGAACTGGATAGGCTGCTCTGGGCACTCATGCTCTGCCTGACACAGCCTGAAGCCAGACGTCCAGACAGACAAGGAGACAGCTGGCCGCACACCCAGCACTTCGGACACGCCATGGTCTTATGCCGTCACCTCATCCTAACCTTGGTTTTCAGATATCTGAACCTAGACATTATATCAATTCTCCACACAGCTGGGTATAGCAAGCACAAAACAGAACTCCTCCTTCCCCATGACTGTCAAGCTTGCTCTTGGCATGGAGTCACACCTTCAGGGTGGGAGAAACCTTCATGGCCCCTGATGCCACGCCCAAACTTGAGTGCTGCTTGGGCACAAATTCACACTGTGACCCTCAGCATGAGCCCCATGTCAAAGAAAGGCCTGTCAGGGCCTGGACCAAGAGCCCACATATGGGGCTTGCCAAGCCCCTATGCACCCAATCCTCACCACGGTTTGAATTTTCCAGTCGCCCCGCCCGTACCTGGAGCTCTGCTCTGGAATCCCTTTCTTGGAGAGACCCATGAGCCAGACAACACGACTCCACCCTTCCCACAAAATGACCCCAAACTCTTGGGAGCTGGGACAAATCCCCAGAGAGGGATACTCGTCCACAGTACCTGAGGCCACCGCTCCAATCCACGGCTATCCCGGACACAACATCCAGAGACAAAAGCCTGAAGGAACGCCTCCCACTCGCCATTGTTTCAGAGGCCCAGGAGCTCCCTCTCGGGCTGTACATCCGGCCTGCCATACCCTAGGCACCACTCATAAGCTGAGTTTGTGTATTCAGACTTCTGTGCCCACAGCCTGGACCCACACAACATCCAGGCCAGGGCCTCTGGACCAAACAGCGAAAGATTGTGCCTGCCCTCTCCAAGGAAAGTGTGCCCAATCCATTGACCACAACCCTACAGGTTAGGGAAAAGCTCCAAGGTCCCTGAGGCCATCCATAGTATAGGCCACCCTGGACTAAGAGCGGCTCTCTGACACCAGTGGAGCAACTATCTCCACTTAGACTCTCTGACAGTGTCCCCAGAGACAGAAGGTTGAAATGGACAGGCCCCCAGGCCCTAATCTGAACCTTAGCTTTGGTTTCCATGTTTCCGTTCTCAGAGGACTGTTTTCGTAGACCAGCACATGGGGCTTCTCTGAGGCACCAAACCAAACCTCTCTCATCTCCACATGGGCAGCTTTCTTACTGGGATGTATCAAACACTTCAGGTAGGAGAGTTCCGCAGGGCCACCGAACAACCAGCACATTCCAAGGTCTCCATGGACCCAAACGCACATTATGACGCATCCTCAGGAGAGGCCATTTCAACTCAGCCCCCTGGGTCGCGTGTTCCAGAGGCAGCAGATCAAACATATCTTGTCGCTAATAGCCAATGGGAATGCGAGGCATGCTGTACAGGTATCCATCCTTCGAACCCTGCTCTCCAGTCCTTCCGTATGGTATGTCCTGGAGCCATGCAACAGGACTCGAATGTCCCGCAGAAGGAAACCTTGTGGTTTGGGGCAACCTCCAAACTCAGCGTGGGAAAACTTCCTTGGCCTCATGAGGCCCCCACTTCATGAAGGTGCCATCATGGACACATACTCCAGCCTCAGCCAACGTCTAATCCTCAGCCTGACTTCAGATGCAGGAGATTTTGATTCAGCCTCTGCAGAGTGGGCCTGCTCTGCCCTTGGCTCCAATCCTCACACTAGCTTGTGTTTTCAGACTTCCGTCCTCACACTCCTGGCCCACAAACCCTCCCTACTGGGAATTCTGGGGCCACAATGAAGCACTGTGCCTACCTCCCAGGAGAAAAACATTGTCTATGGCGCTGCCCAGAAACCCCAAATGAGGATCAAACTGCTTGGCCCTCGGCAACACCCCAATTGCATAGGCTACCTTAAACAGTGATGCTCTGTTGCAAATAGCCTGAGCCCAGACCTTCCAACAGACACCGACACAGCTGGCTGCACACCCAGCACATTGGACCCGCCACTGCCTTAGGCCACCATCCATTCCCAACCTGGGTTTTCAGTCATCGGAACCTAGACCTTATCTCCAATCCCTGCACAGGGGGGAACATGATGCACAAGTCAGAACCCCTCCTTCCCCCTGGCAAGAAACCTTGCTGCTGGCAGTGAGTCAAACCTTCAGTGTAGGAGAAAACGGCATGGCCGATGAGGCCACGCCCAAGCGTGAGGGCCGCCTTGGGCACAAACACACATTGTGACCCTCAGCGTGAGTACCTTATTCAAGTAACGCCTCTCAGTGACTGGACCAAGAGCCCGCATATGTGGCTTGCCATGCCTAAGGGCACCCAGGACTAACTAGATGGTGTGTATTCCAGTTGAGGGAACCCACTGCTGTGCTCTAGAGTCCCTCTCCTGGCGGGTCCCCTGTGGCAGAAAACAGTACTCTTCATTCCCACAGAATGAACACAAACACTTGGGAGCTTGGACAATCCCCCGAGAGGAAGGCTCTTCCTCGGCCTCTGAGACAACCCCTACCCTGACCGGACACTGTAAACGCAACACCCAGAGACAAAATCCTGAGTGACTGCCTCCCACTTGCCCTACTTTGATTTCCAGAGGATCTCCCCTCACGGACTAGAGATCAGGCCTGCCATTACATTGGCCCCTAGCTGAGCCAAGTTTGCTTTCTCAGACATCTGTCCCCACAGCCCTGGCAAACACAGCCTCTAGGCTGGGTCCTCTGGAGCCATACCACAGGACCGTGCCTGCTCTCTCCTGGCAAACTGTGTCCATTCCTTTGGCCACACACCTCCAGAATATGAGAAACCTCAAGGCCTCCGAGGACATCCCACTACTGGGAGCCTCACTGGACTCACAGGGGCATTCCGACACAAGCTGAGCAGCTACATCCATGAATGCATGCACACAGATGTCAACAGAGATAGAAGGTTGAGCCGGACAGGCCTTTAGGCCGTAGTCTCAACTCTTGCTTTGGTTTCCAGGTGTCACTCCTCAGAGGCTTTGGTTCGAAGAACAAGGTATGGGGCTTTCCTGAGGCACGGAACAGAACTCCTCTCGTCTCCACATGGGAAGTTTCCTTGTTGGAGCCGTGTCAAACACCTCATGTTGGAGAATCCTGCAGAGTCCCTGAGCCACCTCCACATTCCAAGGTCTCCCAGGCCACCAAGCCACAGTAGGACTCATCTTCAGGAGAGACCATTTCAACTCTCCCCTCTGGGTAGCTCACCCAGGAGCCAGCAGATTGAGCCTGCCTTGTCCTGACTAAAGAGTGGGAATATGAGGTGGCATTCCCAGGCATCCATCCTTAGACACCTGCTCTCGAGTCTTTCCATAAGGGGCCTCTTAGAACCATCCAATAGGACTCGACTGTCGTGCAGAAGGTAACCTTCAGTTTTGGAGCAGTTCACAAATCCCATCGTAGGCAAAACTTTCTGGCCTCATGAAGCCCCCACACACTTCAGGAAGAGGCCATGAAGGACAAGAACTCTACCTCAGGCACGTCTCATAGTTGACATGACTTCAGTGCAGGAGATCCCGATTCAGCCTCTGCAGAGTGGGCATGCCGTGACCTCGGTCCCAAACCTCACGCTAGCTTGTGTTTTCAGACTTCCTTCCTCACACTCCTGGCAAACAAGCCCTCCGGACTAGGAACTCCAGAACCAAAACCCAGCCCAGTGTCTGCCCAACGGAAGAAAAACGTTTCCCTGTGGGGCTCTCCAGAAAACCCAGATGAGGATCAACCTGCTCGGGCCTCGACGGTACCCGAACTGGATAGGCTGCTCTGGGCACTCATGCTCTGCCTGACACAGCCTGAAGCCAGACGTCCAGACAGACAAGGAGACAGCTGGCCGCACACCCAGCACTTCGGACACGCCATGGTCTTATGCCGTCACCTCATCCTAACCTTGGTTTTCAGATATCTGAACCTAGACATTATATCAATTCTCCACACAGCTGGGTATAGCAAGCACAAAACAGAACTCCTCCTTCCCCATGGCTGTCAAGCTTGCTCTTGGCATGGAGTCACACCTTCAGGGTGGGAGAAACCTTCATGGCTCCTGATGCCACGCCCAAACTTGAGTGCTGCTTGGGCACAAATTCACACTGTGACCCTCAGCATGAGCCCCATGTCAAAGAAAGGCCTGTCAGGGCCTGGACCAAGAGCCCACATATGGGGCTTGCCAAGCCCCTATGCACCCAATCCTCACCACGGTTTCAATTTTCCAGTCGCCCCGCCCGTACCTGGAGCTCTGCTCTGGAATCCCTTTCTTGGAGAGACCCATGAGCCAGACAACACGACTCCACCCTTCCCACAAAATGACCCCAAACTCTTGGGAGCTGGGACAAATCCCCAGAGAGGGATACTCGTCCACAGTACCTGAGGCCACCGCTCCAATCCACGGCTATCCCGGACACAACATCCAGAGACAAAAGCCTGAAGGAACGCCTCCCACTCGCCCTTGTTTCAGAGGCCCAGGAGCTCCCTCTCGGGCTGTACATCCGGCCTGCCATACCCTAGGCACCACTCATAAGCTGAGTTTGTGTATTCAGACTTCTGTGCCCACAGCCTGGACCCACACAACATCCAGGCTAGGGTCTCTAGACCAAACAGCGAAAGATTGTGCCTGCCCTCTCCAAGGAAAGTGTGCCCAATCCATAGACCACAACCCTATAGGTTACGGAAAAGCTCCAAGGTCACTGAGGCCATCAATAGTATAGGCCACCCTGGACTAAGAGGCGCTCTCTGACACCAGCGGAGCAACTATCTCCACTTAGACTCTCAGACAGTGTCCCCAGAGACAGAAGGTTGAAATGGCCAGGCCTCCAGGCCCTAATCTGAACCTTAGCTTTGCTTTCCATGTTTCCGTTCTCAGAGGACTGTTTTCGTAGACCAGCACATGGGGCTTTTCTGAGGCACCAAACCAAACCTCTCTCATCTCCACATGGGCAGCTTTCTTACTGGATGTATCAAACACTTCAGGTAGGAGAGTTCCGCAGGGCCACCGAACAACCAGCACATTCCAAGGTCTCCATGGACCCAAACGCACATTATGACGCATCCTCAGGAGAGGCCATTTCAACTCAGCCCCCTGGGTCGCGTGTTCCAGAGGCAGCAGATCAAACATATCTTGTCGCTAATAGCCAATGGGAATGCGAGGCATGCTGTACAGGGATCCATCCTTCGAACCCTGCTCTCCAGTCCTTCCATATGGTATGTCCTGGAGCCATGCAACAGGACTCGAATGTCCCGCAGAAGGAAACCTTGTGGTTTGGGGCAACCTCCAAACTCAGCGTGGGAAAACTTCCTTGGCCTCATGAGGCCCCCACTTCATGAAGGTGCCATCATGGACACATACTCCAGCCTCAGCCAACGTCTAATCCTCAGCCTGACATCAGATGCAGGAGATTTTGATTCAGCCTCTGCAGAGTGGGCGTGCTCTGCCCTTGGCTCCAATCCTCACACTAGCTTGTGTTTTCAGACTTCCGTCCACACACTCCTGGCCCACAAACCCTCCCTACTGGGAATTCTGGGGCCACAATGAAGCACTGTGCCTACCTCCCAGGAGAAAAACATTGTCTATGGCGCTGCCCAGAAACCCCAAATGAGGATCAAACTGCTTGGACCTCGGCAACACCCCAATTGCATAGGCTAACTTAAACAGTGATGCTCTGTCGCAAATAGCCTGAGCCCAGACCTTCCAACAGACACCGACACAGCTGGCTGCACACCCAGCACATTGGACCCGCCACTGCCTTAGGCCACCATCCATTCCCAACCTGGGTTTTCAGTCATTGGAACCTAGACCTTATCTCCAATCCCTGCACAGGGGGGAACCTGATGCACAAGTCAGAACCCCTCCTTCCCCCTGGCAAGAAACCTTGCTGCTGGCAGTGAGTCAAACCTTCAGTGTAGGAGAAAACGGCATGGCCCATGAGGCCACGCCCAGCGTGAGGGCCGCCTTGGGCACAAACACACATTGTGACCCTCAGCGTGAGTACCTTTTTCAAGTAACGCCTCTCCGTGACTGGACCAAGAGCCCGCATATGTGGCTTGCCATGCCCATAGGCACCCAGGACTAACTAGATGGTGTGTATTCCAGTTGAGCGAACCCACTGCTGTGCTCTAGAGTCCCTCTCCTGGGGGGTCCCCTGTGGCAGAAAACAGTATCTTCATTCCCACAGAATGAACACAAACACTTGGGAGCTTGGACAATCCCCCGAGAGGAAGGCTCTTCCTCGGCCTCTGAGACAACCCCTACCCTGACCGGACACTGTAAACGCAACACCCAGAGACAAAATCCTGAGTGACTGCCTCCCACTTGCCCTACTTTGATTTCCAGAGGATCTCCCCTCACGGACTAGAGATCAGGCCTGCCATTACATTGGCCCCTAGCTGAGCCAAGTTTGCTTTCTCAGACATCTGTCCCCACAGCCCTGGCAAACACAGCCTCTAGGCTGGGTCCTCTGGAGCCATACCACAGGACCGTGCCTGCTCTCTCCTGGGAAACTGTGTCCATTCCTTTGGCCACACACCTCCAGAATATGAGAAACCCCAAGGCCTCCGAGGACATCCCACTACTGGGAGCCTCACTGGACTCACAGGGGCATTCCGACACAAGCTGAGCAGCTACATCCATGAATGCATGCACACAGATGTCAACAGAGATAGAAGGTTGAGCCGGACAGGCCTTTAGGCCGTAGTCTCAACTCTTGCTTTGGTTTCCAGGTGTCACTCCTCAGAGGCTTTGGTTCGAAGAACAGGGTATGGGGCTTTCCTGAGGCACGGAACAGAACTCCTCTCGTCTCCACATGGGAAGTTTCCTTGTTGGAGCCGTGTCAAACACCTCATGTTGGAGAATCCTGCAGAGTCCCTGAGCCACCTCCACATTCCAAGGTCTCCCAGGCCACCAAGCCACAGTAGGACTCATCTTCAGGAGAGTCCATTTCAACTCTCCCCTCTGGGTACCTCACCCAGGAGCCAGCAGATTGAGCCTGCCTTGTCCTGACTAAAGAGTGGGAATATGAGGTGGCATTCCCAGGCATCCATGCTTAGACACCTGCTCTCGAGTCTTTCCATATGGGGCCTCTTAGAACCATCCAATAGGACTCGACTGTCGTGCAGAAGGTAACCTTCAGTTTTGGAGCAGTTCACAAATCCCATCGTAGGCAAAACTTTCTGGCCTCATGAAGCCCCCACACCCTTCAGGAAGAGGCCATGCTGGACAAGAACTCTACCTCAGGCACGTCTCATATTTGACATGACTTCAGTGCAGGAGATCTCGATTCAGCCTCTGCAGAGTGGGCCTGCCGTGCCCTCGGTCCCAAACCTCACGCTAGCTTGTGTTTTCAGACTTCCTTCCTCACACTCCTGGCAAACAAGCCCTCCGGACTAGGAACTCCGGAACCAAAACCCAGCCCAGTGTCTGCCCAACGGAAGAAAAATGTTTCCCTGTGGGGCTCTCCAGAAAACCCAGATGAGGATCAACCTGCTCGGGCCTCGACGGTACCCGAACTGGATAGGCTGCTCTGGGCACTCATGCTCTGCCTGACACAGCCTGAAGCCAGACGTCCAGACAGACAAGGAGACAGCTGGCCGCACACCCAGCACTTCGGACACGCCATGGTCTTATGCCGTCACCTCATCCTAACCTTGGTTTTCAGATATCTGAACCTAGACATTATATCAATTCTCCACACAGCTGGGTATAGCAAGCACAAAACAGAACTCCTCCTTCCCCATGGCTGTCAAGCTTGCTCTTGGCATGGAGTCACACCTTCAGGGTGGGAGAAACCTTCATGGCTCCTGATGCCACGCCCAAACCTGAGTGCTGCTTGGGCACAAATTCACACTGTGACCCTCAGCATGAGCCCCATGTCAAAGAAAGGCCTGTCAGGGCCTGGACCAAGAGCCCACATATGGGGCTTGCCAAGCCCCTATGCACCCAATCCTCACCACGGTTTGAATTTTCCAGTCGCCCCGCCCGTACCTGGAGCTCTGCTCTGGAATCCCTTTCTTGGAGAGACCCATGAGCCAGACAACACGACTCCACCCTTCCCACAAAATGACCCCAAACTCTTGGGAGCTGGGACAAATCCCCAGAGAGGGATACTCGTCCACAGTACCTGAGGCCACCGCTCCAATCCACGGCTATCCCGGACACAACATCCAGAGACAAAATCCTGAAGGAACGCCTCCCACACGCCCTTGTTTCAGAGGCCCAGGAGCTCCCTCTCGGGCTGTACATCCGGCCTGCCATACCCTAGGCGCCACTCATAAGCTGAGTTTGTGTATTCAGACTTCTGTGCCCACAGCCTGGACCCACACAACATCCAGGCTAGGGCCTCTGGACCAAACAGCGAAAGATTGTGCCTGCCCTCTCCAAGGAAAGTGTGCCCAATCCATTGACCACAACCCTACAGGTTAGGGAAAAGCTCCAAGGTCCCTGAGGCCATCAATAGTATAGGCCACCCTGGACTAAGAGGGGCTCTCTGACACCAGCGGAGCAACTATCTCCACTTAGACACTCAGACAGTGTCCCCAGAGACAGAAGGTTGAAATGGACAGGCCCCCAGGCCCTAATCTGAACCTTAGCTTTGGTTTCCATGTTTCCGTTCTCAGAGGACTGTTTTCGTAGACCAGCACATGGGGCTTTTCTGAGGCACCAAACCAAACATCTCTCATCTCCACATCGGCAGCTTTCTTACTGGGATGTATCAAACACTTCAGGTAGGAGAGTTCCGCAGGGCCACTGAACAACCAGCACATTCCAAGGTCTCCATGGACCCAAACGCACATTATGACGCATCCTCAGGAGAGGCCATTTCAACTCAGGCCCCTGGGTCGCGTGTTCCAGAGGCAGCAGATCAAACATATCTTGTCGCTAATAGCCAATGGGAATGCGAGGCATGCTGTACAGGGATCCATCCTTCGAACCCTGCTCTCCAGTCCTTCCATATGGTATGTCCTGGAGCCATGCAACAGGACTCGAATGTCCCGCAGAAGGAAACCTTGTGGTTTGGGGCAACCTCCAAACTCAGCGTGGGAAAACTTCCTTGGCCTCATGAGGCCCCCACTTCATGAAGTTGCCATCATGGACACAAACTCCAGTCTCAGCCAACGTCTGATCCTCAGCCTGACTTCAGATGCAGGAGATTTTGATTCAGCCTCTGCAGAGTGGGCCTGCTCTGCCCTTGGCTCCAATCCTCACACTAGCTTGTGTTTTCAGACTTCCGTCCTCACACTCCTGGCCCACAATCCCTCCATACTGGGAATTCTGCGCCACAATGAAGCACTGTGCCTTCCTCCCAGGAGAAAAACATTGTCTATGGCGCTGCCCAGAAACCCCAAATGAGGATCAAACTGCTTGGCCCTCGGCAACACCCCAATTGCATAGGCTAACTTAAACAGTGATGCTCTGTCGCAAATAGCCTGAGCCCAGACCTTCCAACAGACACCGACACAGCTGGCTGCACACCCAGCACATTGGACCCGCCACTGCCTTAGACCACCATCCATTCCCAACCTGGGTTTTCAGTCATTGGAACCTAGACCTTATCTCCAATCCCTGCACAGGGGGGAACCTGATGCACAAGTCAGAACCCCTCCTTCCCCCTGGCAAGAAACCTTGCTGCTGGCAGTGAGTCAAACCTTCAGTGTAGGAGAAAAGGGCATGGCCCATGAGGCCACGCCCAGCGTGAGGGCCGCCTTGGGCACAAACACACATTGTGACCCTCAGCGTGAGTACCATTTTCAAGTAACGCCTCTCCGTGACTGGACCAAGAGCCCGCATATGTGGCTTGCCATGCCCATAGGCACCCAGGACTAACTAGTTGAGGGAACCCACTGCTGTGCTCTAGATTCCCTCTCCTGGGGGGTCCCCTGTGGCAGAAAACAGTACTCTTCGTTCCCACAGAATGAACACAAACACTTGGGAGTTTGGACAATCCCCCGAGAGGAAGGCTCTTCCTCGGCCTCTGAGACAACCCCTACCCTGACCGGACACTGTAAACGCAACACCCAGAGACAAAATCCTGAGTGACTGCCTCCCACTTGCCCTACTTTGATTTCCAGAGGATCTCCCCTCACGGACTAGAGATCAGGCCTGCCATTACATTGGCCCCTAGCTGAGCCAAGTTTGCTTTCTCAGACATCTGTCCCCACAGCCCTGGCAAACTCAGCCTCTAGGCTGGGTCCTCTGGAGCCATACCACAGGACCGTGCCTGCTCTCTCCTGGGAAACTGTGTCCATTCCTTTGGCCACACACCTCCAGAATATGAGAAACCTCAAGGCCTCCGAGGACATCCCACTACTGGGAGCCTCACTGGACTCACAGGGGCATTCTGACACAAGCTGAGCAGCTACATCCATGAATGCATGCACACAGATGTCAACAGAGATAGAAGGTTGAGCCGGACAGGCCTTTAGGCCTTAGTCTCAACTCTTGCTTTGGTTTCCAGGTGTCACTCCTCAGAGGCTTTGGTTCGAAGAACAGGGTATGGGGCTTTCCTGAGGCACGGAACAGAACTCCTCTCGTCTCCACATGGGAAGTTTCCTTGTTGGAGCCGTGTCAAACACCTCATGTTGGAGAATCCTGCAGAGTCCCTGAGCCACCTCCACATTCCAAGGTCTCCCAGGCCACCAAGCCACAGTAGGACTCATCTTCAGGAGAGACCATTTCAACTCTCCCCTCTGGGTAGCTCACCCAGGAGCCCGCAGATTGAGCCTGCCTTGTCCTGACTAAAGAGTGGGAATATGAGGTGGCGTTCCCAGGCATCCATGCTTAGACACCTGCTCTCGAGTCTTTCCATATGGGGCCTCTTGGAACCATCCAATAGGACTCGACTGTCGTGCAGAAGGTAACCTTCAGTTTTGGAGCAGTTCACAAATCCCCTCGTAGGCAAAACTTTCTGGCCTCATGAAGCCCCCACACCCTTCAGGAAGAGGCCATGCTGGACAAGAACTCTAGCCTGAGGCACGTCTCATAGTTGACATGACCTCAGTGCAGGAGATCTCGATTCAGCCTCTGCAGAGTGGGCCTGCCGTGCCCTCGGTCCCAAACCTCACGCTAGCTTGTGTTTTCAGACTTCCTTCCTCACACTCCTGGCAAACAAGCCCTCCGGACTAGGAACTCCGGAACCAAAACCCAGCCCAGTGTCTGCCCAACGGAAGAAAAACGTTTCCCTGTGGGGCTCTCCAGAAAACCCAGATGAGGATCAACCTGCTCGGGCCTCGACGGTACCCGAACTGGATAGGCTGCTCTGGGCACTCATGCTCTGCCTGACACAGCCTGAAGCCAGACGTCCAGACAGACAAGGAGACAGCTGGCCGCACACCCAGCACTTCGGACACGCCATGGTCTTATGCCGTCACCTCATCCTAACCTTGGTTTTCAGATATCTGAACCTAGACATTATATCAATTCTCCACACAGCTGGGTATAGCAAGCACAAAACAGAACTCCTCCTTCCCCATGGCTGTCAAGCTTGCTCTTGGCATGGAGTCACACCTTCAGGGTGGGAGAAACCTTCATGGCTTCTGATGCCACGCCCAAACTTGAGTGCTGCTTGGGCACAAATTCACACTGTGACCCTCAGCATGAGCCCCATGTCACAGAAAGGCCTGTCAGGACCTGGACCAAGAGCCCACATATGGGGCTTGCCAAGCCCCTATGCACCCAATCCTCACCACGGTTTGAATTTTCCAGTCGCCCCGCCCGTACCTGGAGCTCTGCTCTGGAATCCCTTTCTTGGAGAGACCCATGAGCCAGACAACACGACTCCACCCTTCCCACAAAATGACCCCAAACTCTTGGGAGCTGGGACAAATCCCCAGAGAGGGATACTCGTCCACAGTACCTGAGGCCACCGCTCCAATCCACGGCTATCCCGGACACAACATCCAGAGACAAAAGCCTGAAGGAACGCCTCCCACTCGCCCTTGTTTCAGAGGCCCAGGAGCTCCCTCTCGGGCTGTACATCCGGCCTGCCATACACTAGGCGCCACTCATAAGCTGAGTTTGTGTATTCAGACTTCTGTGCCCACAGCCTGGACCCACACAACATCCAGGCTAGGGCCTCTGGACCAAACAGCGAAAGATTGTGCCTGCCCTCTCCAAGGAAAGTGTGCCCAATACATTGACCACAACCCTACAGGTTAGGGAAAAGCTCCAAGGTCCCTGAGGCCATCAATAGTATAGGCCACCCTGGAC
The DNA here is from genome assembly GCF_964662115.1 of Mustela nivalis. Lineage (NCBI taxonomy): Eukaryota > Metazoa > Chordata > Mammalia > Carnivora > Mustelidae > Mustela > Mustela nivalis. Next base: position 53,409 of record NW_028134691.1, on the reverse strand, counting down.
TAAGAGGGGCTCTCTGACACCAGCGGAGCAACTATCTCCACTTAGACTCTCAGACAGTGTCCCCAGAGACAGAAGGTTGAAATGGACAGGCCCCCAGGCCCTAATCTGAACCTTAGCTTTGGTTTCCATGTTTCCGTTCTCAGAGGACTGTTTTCGTAGACCAGCACATGGGGCTTTTCTGAGGCACCAAACCAAACCTCTCTCATCTCCACATGGGCAGCTTTCTTACTGGGATGTATCAAACACTTCAGGTAGGAGAGTTCCGCAGGGCCACCGAACCACCAGCACATTCCAAGGTCTCCATGTACCCAAACGCACATTATGACGCATCCTCAGGAGAGGCCATTTCAACTCAGCCCCCTGGGTCGCGTGTTCCAGAGGCAGCAGATCAAACATATCTTGTCGCTAATAGCCAATGGGAATGCGAGGCATGCTGTACAGGGATCCATCCTTCGAACCCTGCTCTCCAGTCCTTCCATATGGTATGTCCTGGAGCCATGCAACAGGACTCGAATGTCCCGCAGAAGGAAACCTTGTGGTTTGGGGCAACCTCCAAACTCAGCGTGGGAAAACTTCCTTGGCCTCATGAGGCCCCCACTTCATGAAGGTGCCATCATGGACACATACTCCAGGCTCAGCCAACGTCTGATCCTCAGCCTGACTTCAGATGCAGGAGATTTTGATTCAGCCTCTGCAGAGTGGGCCTGCTCTGCCCTTGGCTCCAATCCTCACACTAGCTTGTGTTTTCAGACTTCCGTCCTCACACTCTTGGCCCACAAACCCTCCCTACTGGGAATTCTGGGGCCACAATGAAGCACTGTGCCTGCCTCCCAGGAGAAAAACATTGTCTATGGCGCTGCCCAGAAACCCCAAATGAGGATCAAACTGCTTGGCCCTCGGCAACACCCCAATTGCATAGGCTACCTTAAACAGTGATGCTCTGTCGCAAATAGCCTGAGCCCAGACCTTCCAACAGACACCGACACAGCTGGCTGCACACCCAGCACATTGGACCCGCCACTGCCTTAGGCCACCATCCATTCCCAACCTGGGTTTTCAGTCATCGGAACCTAGACCTTATCTCCAATCCCTGCACAGGGGGGAACCTGATGCACAAGTCAGAACCCCTCCTTCCCCCTGGCAAGAAACCTTGCTGCTGGCAGTGAGTCAAACCTTCAGTGTAGGAGAAAACGGCATGGCCCATGAGGCCACGCCCAAGCGTGAGGGCCGCCTTGGGCACAAACACACATTGTGACCCTCAGCGTGAGTACCTTATTCAAGTAACGCCTCTCAGTGACTGGACCAAGAGCCCGCATATGTGGCTTGCCATGCCCATAGGCACACAGGACTAACTAGTTGAGGGAACCCACTGCTGTGCTCTAGAGTCCCTCTCCTGGGGGGCCCCCTGTGGCAGAAAACAGTACTCTTCATTCCCACAGAATGAACACAAACACTTGGGAGCTTGGACAATCCCCCGAGAGGAAGGCTCTTCCTCGGCCTCTGAGACAACCCCTACCCTGACCGGACACTGTAAACGCAACACCCAGAGACAAAATCCTGAGTGACTGCCTCCCACTTGCCCTACTTTGATTTCCAGAGGATCTCCCCTCACGGACTAGAGATCAGGCCTGCCATTACATTGGCCCCTAGCTGAGCCAAGTTTGCTTTTTCAGACATCTGTCCCCACAGCCCTGGCAAACACAGCCTCTAGGCTAGGTCCTCTGGAGCCATACCACAGGACCGTGCCTGCTCTCTCCTGGCAAACTGTGTCCATTCCTTTGGCCACACACCTCCAGAATATGAGAAACCTCAAGGCCTCCGAGGACATCCCACTACTGGGAGCCTCACTGGACTCACAGGGGCATTCCGACACAAGCTGAGCAGCTACATCCATGAATGCATGCACACAGATGTCAACAGAGATAGAAGGTTGAGCCGGACAGGCCTTTAGGCCGTAGTCTCAACTCTTGCTTTGGTTTCCAGGTGTCACTCCTCAGAGGCTTTGGTTCGAAGAACAGGGTATGTGGCTTTCCTGAGGCACGGAACAGAACTCCTCTTGTCTCCACATGGGAAGTTTCCTTGTTGGAGCCGTGTCAAACACCTCATGTTGGAGAATCCTGCAGAGTCCCTGAGCCACCTCCACATTCCAAGGTCTCCCAGGCCACCAAGCCACAGTAGGACTCATCTTCAGGAGAGACCATTTCAACTCTCCCCTCTGGGTAGCTCACCCAGGAGCCCGCAGATTGAGCCTGCCTTGTCCTGACTAAAGAGTGGGAATATGAGGTGGCGTTCCCAGGCATCCATGCTTAGACACCTGCTCTCGAGTCTTTCCATATGGGGCCTCTTGGAAACATCCAATAGGACTCGACTGTCGTGCAGAAGGTAACCTTCAGTTTTGGAGCAGTTCACAAATCCCATCGTAGGCAAAACTTTCTGGCCTCATGAGGCCCCCACACCCTTCAGGAAGAGGCCATGCTGGACAAGAACTCTAGCCTGAGGCACGTCTCATAGTTGACATGACCTCAGTGCAGGAGATCTCGATTCAGCCTCTGCAGAGTGGGCCTGCCGTGCCCTCGGTCCCAAACCTCACGCTAGCTTGTGTTTTCAGACTTCCTTCCTCACACTCCTGGCAAACAAGCCCTCCGGACTAGTAACTCCGGAACCAAAACCCAGCCCAGTGTCTGTCCAACGGAAGAAAAACGTTTCCCTGTGGGGCTCTCCAAAAAACCCAGATGAGGATCAACCTGCTCGGGCCTCGACGGTACCTGAACTGGATAGGCTGCTCTGGGCACTCATGCTCTGCCTGACACAGCCTGAAGCCAGACGTCCAGACAGACAAGGAGACAGCTGGCCGCACACCCAGCACTTCGAACACGCCATGGTCTTATGCCGTCACCTCATCCTAACTTTGGTTTTCAGATATCTGAACCTAGACATTATATCAATTCTCCACACAGCTGGGTATAGCAAGCACGAAACAGAACTCCTCCTTCCCCATGGCTGTCAAGCTTGCTCTTGGCATGGAGTCACACCTCAGGGTGGGAGAAACCTTCATGGCCCCTGATGCCACGCCCAAACATGAGTGCTGCTTGGGCACAAATTCACACTGTGACCCTCAGCATGAGCCCCATGTCAAAGAAAGGTCTGTCAGGGCCTGGACCAAGAGCCCACATATGGGGCTTGCCAAGCCAATATGCACCCAATCCTCACCACGGTTTGAATTTTCCAGTCGCCCCGCCCATACCTGGAGCTCTGCTCTGGAATCCCTTTCTTGGAGAGACCCATGAGCCAGACAACACGACTCCACCCTTCCCACAAAATGACCCCAAACTCTTGGGAGCTGGGACAAATCCCCAGAGAGGGATACTCGTCCACAGTACCTGAGGCCACCGCTCCAATCCACGGCTATCCCGGACACAACATCCAGAGACAAAAGCCTGAAGGAACGCCTCCCACTCGCCCTTGTTTCAGAGGCCCAGGAGCTCCCTATCGGGCTGTACATCCGGCCTGCCATACCCTAGGCGCCACTCATAAGCTGAGTTTGTGTATTCAGACTTCTGTGCCCACAGCCTGGACCCACACAACATCCAGGCTAGGGCCTCTGGACCAAACAGCGAAAGATTGTGCCTGCCCTCTCCAAGGAAAGCGTGCCCAATCCATTGTCCACAACCCTACAGGTTAGGGAAAAGCTCCAAGGTCCCTGAGGCCATCAATAGTATAGGCCACCCTGGACTAAGAGGGGCTCTCTGACACCAGCGGAGCAACTATCTCCACTTAGACTCTCAGACAGTGTCCCCAGAGACAGAAGGTTGAAATGGACAGGCCCCCAGGCCCTAATCTGAACCTTAGCTTTGGTTTCCATGTTTCCGTTCTCAGAGGACTGTTTTCGTAGACCAGCACATGGGGCTTTTCTAAGGCACCAAACCAAACCTCTCTCATCTCCACATGGGCAGCTTTCTTACTGGGATGTATCAAACACTTCAGGTAGGAGAGTTCCGCAGGGCCACCGAACAACCAGCACATTCCAATGTCTCCATGGACCCAAATGCACATTTACGCATCCTCAGGAGAGGCCATTTCAACTCAGCCCCCTGGGTCGCGTGTTCCAGAGGCAGCAGATCAAACATATCTTGTCGCTAATAGCCAATGGGAATGCGAGGCATGCTGTACAGGGATCCATCCTTCGAACCCTGCTCTCCAGTCCTTCCGTATGGTATGTCCTGTAGCCATGCAACAGGACTCGAATGTCCCGCAGAAGGAAACCTTGTGGTTTGGGGCAACCTCCAAACTCAGCGTGGGAAAACTTCCTTGGCCTCATGAGGCCCCCACTTCGTGAAGGTGCCATCATGGACACATACTCCAGCCTCAGCCAACGTCTAATCTTCAGCCTGACTTCAGATGCAGGAGATTTTGATTCAGCCTCTGCAGAGTGGGCCTGCTCTGCCCTTGGCTCCAATCCTCACACTAGCTTGTGTTTTCAGACTTCCGTCCTCACACTCCTGGCCCACAAACCCTCCCTACTGGGAATTCTGGGGCCACAATGAAGCACTGTGCCTGCCTCCCAGGAGAAAAACATTGTCTATGGCGCTGCCCAGAAACCCCAAATGAGGATCAAACTGCTTGGCCCTCGGCAACACCCCAATTGAATAGGCTACCTTAAACAGTGATGCTCTGTCGCAAATAGCCTGAGCCCAGACCTTCCAACAGACACCGACACAGCTGGCTGCACACCCAGCACATTGGACCCGCCACTGCCTTAGGCCACCATCCATTCCCAACCTGGGTTTTCAGTCATCGGAACCTAGACCTTATCTCCAATCCCTGCACAGGGGGGAACCTGATGCACAAGTCAGAACCCCTCCTTCCCCCCTGGCAAGAAACCTTGCTGCTGGCAGTGAGTCAAACCTTCAGTGTAGGAGAAAACGGCATGGCCCATGAGGCCACGCCCAAGCGTGAGGGCCGCCTTGGGCACAAACACACATTGTGACCCTCTGCGTGAGTAGCTTATTCAAGTAACGCCTCTCAGTGACTGGACCAAGAGCCCGCATATGTGGCTTGCCATGCCCATAGGCACACAGGACTAACTAGATGGTGTGTATTCCAGTTGAGGGAACCCACTGCTGTGCTCTAGAGTCACTCTCCTGGGGGTTCCCCTGTGGCAGAAAACAGTACTCTTCATTCCCACAGAATGAACACAAACACTTGGGAGCTTGGACAATCCCCCGTGAGGAAGGCTCTTCCTCGGCCTCTGAGACAACCCCTACCCTGACCGGACACTGTAAACGCAACAGCCAGAGACAAAATCCTGAGTGACTGCCTCCCACTTGCCCTACTTTGATTTCCAGAGGATCTCCCCTCACGGACTAGAGATCAGGCCTGCCATTACATTGGCCCCTAGCTGAGCCAAGTTTGCTTTTTCAGACATCTGTCCCCACAGCCCTGGCAAACACAGCCTCTAGGCTGGGTCCTCTGGAGCCATACCACAGGACCGTGCCTGCTCTCTCCTGGCAAACTGTGTCCATTCCTTTGGCCACACAACTCCAGAATATGAGAAACCTCAAGGCCTCCGAGGACATCCCACTACTGGGAGCCTCACTGGACTCACAGGGGCATTCGGACACAAGCTGAGCAGCTACATCCATGAATACATGCACACAGATGTCAACAGAGATAGAAGGTTGAGCCGGACAGGCCTTTAGGCCGTGGTCTCAACTCTTGCTTTGGTTTCCAGGTGTCACTCCTCAGAGGCTTTGTTTCGAAGAACAGGGTATGCGGCTTTCCTGAGGCACGGAACAGAACTCCTCTCGTCTCCACATGGGAAGTTTCCTTGTTGGAGCCGTGTCAAAAACCTCATGTTGGAGAATCCTGCAGAGTCCATGAGCCACCTCCACATTCCAAGGTCTCCCAGGCCACCAAGCCACAGTAGGACTCATCTTCAGGAGAGACCATTCAACTCTCCCCTCTGGGTAGCTCACCCAGGAGCCCGCAGATTGAGCCTGCCTTGTCCTGACTAAAGAGTGGGAATATGAGGTGGCGTTCCCAGGCATCCATGCTTAGACACCTGCTCTCGAGTCTTTCCATATGGGGCCTCTTGGAACCATCCAATAGGACTCGACTGTCGTGCAGAAGGTAACCTTCAGTTTTGGAGCAGTTCACAAATCCCATCGTAGCCAAAACTTTCGGGCCTCATGAAGCCCCCACACCCTTCAGGAAGAGGCCATGCTGGACAAGAACTCTAGCCTGAGGCACGTCTCATAGTTGACATGACCTCAGTGCAGGAGATCTCGATTCAGCCTCTGCAGAGTGGGCCTGCCGTGCCCTCGGTCCCAAACCTCACGCTAGCTTGTGTTTTCAGACTTCCTTCCTCACACTCCTGGCAAACAAGCCCTCCGGACTAGGAACTCCGGAACCAAAACCCAGCCCAGTGTCTGCGCAACGGAAGAAAAACGTTTCCCTGTGGGGCTCTCCAGAAAACCCAGATGAGGATCAACCTGCTCGGGCCTCGACGGTACCCGAACTGGATAGGCTGCTCTGGGCACTCATGCTCTGCCTGACACATCCTGAAGCCAGACGTCCAGACAGACAAGGAGACAGCTGGCCGCACACCCAGCACTTCGGACACGCCATGGTCTTATGCCGTCACCTCATCCTAACCATGGTTTTCAGATATCTGAACCTAGACATTATATCAATTCTCCACACAGCTGGGTATAGCAAGAACAAAACAGAACTCCTCCTTCCCCATGGCTGTCAAGCTTGCTCTTGGCATGGAGTCACACCTTCAGGGTGGGAGAAACCTTCATGGCCCCTGATGCCACGCCCAAACTTGAGTGCTGCTTGGGCACAAATTCACACTGTGACCCTCAGCATGAGCCCCATGTCACAGAAAGGCCTGTCAGGGCCTGGACCAAGAGCCCACATATGGGGCTTGCCAAGCCCCTATGCACCCAATCCTCACCACGGTTTGAATTTTCCAGTCGCCCCGCCCGTACCTGGAGCTCTGCTCTGGAATCCCTTTCTTGGAGAGACCCATGAGCCAGACAACACGACTCCACCCTTCCCACAAAATGACCCCAAACTCTTGGGAGCTGGGACAAATCCCCAGAGAGGGATACTTGTCCACAGTACCTGAGGCCACCGCTCCAATCCACGGCTATCCCGGACACAACATCAAGAGACAAAAGCCTGAAGGAACGCCTCCCACTCGCCCTTGTTTCAGAGGCCCAGGAGCTCCCTCTCGGGCTGTACATCCGGCCTGCCATACCCTAGGCGCCACTCATAAGCTGAGTTTGTGTATTCAGACTTCTGTGCCCACAGCCTGGACCCACACAACATCCAGGCTAGGGCCTCTGGACCAAACAACGAAAGATTGTGCCTGCCCTCTCCAAGAAAAGCGTGCCCAATCCATTGACCACAACCCTACAGGTTAGGGAAAAGCTCCAAGGTCCCTGAGGCCATCAATAGTATAGGCCACCCTGGACTAAGAGGGGCTCTCTGACACCAGCGGAGCAACTATCTCCACTTAGACTCTCAGACAGTGTCCCCAGAGACAGAAGGTTGAAATGGACAGGCCCCCAGGCCCTAATCTGAACCTTAGCTTTGGTTTCCATGTTTCCGTTCTCAGAGGACTGTTTTCGTAGACCAGCACATGGGGCTTTTCTGAGGCACCAAACCAAACCTCTCTCATCTCCACATGGGCAGCTTTCTTACTGGGATGTATCAAACACTTCAGGTAGGAGAGTTCCGCAGGGCCACCGAACAACCAGCACATTCCAAGGTCTCCATGGACCCAAACGCACATTATGACGCATCCTCAGGAGAGGCCATTTCAACTCAGCCCCCTGGGTCGCGTGTTCCAGAGGCAGCAGATCAAACATATCTTGTCGCTAATAGCCAATGGAAATGCGAGGCATGCTGTACAGGGATCCATCCTTCGAACCCTGCTCTCCAGTCCTTCCATATGGTATGTCCTGGAGCCATGCAACAGGACTCGAATGTCCCGCAGAAGGAAACCTTGTGGTTTGGGGCAACCTCCAAACTCAGCGTGGGAAAACTTCCTTGGCCTCATGAGGCCCCCACTTCATGAAGGTGCCATCATGGACACATACTCCAGGCTCAGCCAACGTCTGATCCTCAGCCTGACTTCAGATGCAGGAGATTTTGATTCAGCCTCTGCAGAGTGGGCCTGCTCTGCCCTTGGCTCCAATCCTCACACTAGCTTGTGTTTTCAGACTTCCGTCCTCACACTCCTGGCCCACAAACCCTCCCTACTGGGAATTCTGGGGCCACAATGAAGCACTGTGCCTGCCTCCCAGGAGAAAAACATTGTCTATGGCGCTGCCCAGAAACCCCAAATGAGGATCAAATTGCTTGGCCCTCGGCAACACCCCAATTGCATAGGCTACCTTAAACAGTGATGCTCTGTCGCAAATAGCCTGAGCCCGGACATTCCAACAGACACCGACACAGCTGGCTGCACACCCAGCACATTGGACCCGCCACTGCCTTAGGCCACCATCCATTCCCAACCTGGGTTTTCAGTCATCGGAACCTAGACCTTATCTCCAATCCCTGCACAAGTCAGAACCCCTCCTTCCTCCTGGCAAAAAACCTTGCTGCCGGCAGTGAGTCAAACCTTCAGTGTAGGAGAAAACGGCATGGCCCATGAGGCCACGCCCAAGCGTGAGGGCCGCCTTGGGCACAAACACACATTGTGACCCTCAGCGTGAGTACCTTATTCAAGTAACGCCTCTCAGTGACTGGACCAAGAGCCCGCATATGTGGCTTGCCATGCCCATAGGCACCCAGGACTAACTAGATGGCGTGTATTCCAGTTGAGGGAACCCACTGCTGTGCTCTAGAGTCCCTCTCCTGGGGGTTCCCCTGTGGCAGAAAACAGTACTCTTCATTCCCACAGAATGAACACAAACACTTGGGAGCTTGGACAATCCCCCGAGAGGAAGGCTCTTCCTCGGCCTCTGAGACAACCCCTACCCTGATCGGACACTGTAAACGCAACACCCAGAGACAAAATCCTGAGTGACTGCCTCCCACTTGCCCTACTTTGATTTCCAGAGGATCTCCCCTCACGGACTAGAGATCAGGCCTGCCATTACATTGGCCCCTAGCTGAGCCAAGTTTGCTTTTTCAGACATCTGTCCCCACAGCCCTGGCAAACACAGCCTCTAGGCTGGGTCCTCTGGAGCCATACCACAGGACCGTGCCTGCTCTCTCCTGGGAAACTGTGTCCATTCCTTTGGCCACACACCTCCAGAATATGAGAAACCTCAAGGCCTCCGAGGACATCCCACTACTGGGAGCCTCACTGGACTCACAGGGGCATTCGGACACAAGCTGAGCAGCTTCATCCATGAATGCATGCACACAGATGTCAACAGAGATAGAAGGTTGAGCCGGACAGGCCTTTAGGCCGTAGTCTCAACTCTTGCTTTGGTTTCCAGGTGTCACTCCTCAGAGGCTTTGGTTCGAAGAACAGGGTATGGGGCTTTCCTGAGGCACGGAACAGAACTCCTCTCGTCTCCACACGGGAAGTTTCCTTGTTGGAGCCGTGTCAAACACCTCATGTTGGAGAATTCGGCAGAGTCCCTGAGCCACCTCCACATTCCAAGGTCTCCCAGGCCACCAAGCCACAGTAGGACTCATCTTCAGGAGAGTCCATTTCAACCCTCCCCTCTGGGTATCTCACCCAGGAGCCCGCAGATTGAGCCTGCCTTGTCCTGACTAAAGAGTGGGAATATGAGGTGGCGTTCCCAGGCATCCATGCTTAGACACCTGCTCTCGAGTCTTTCCATATGGGGCCTCTTGGAACCATCCAATAGGACTCGACTGTCGTGCAGAAGGTAACCTTCAGTTTTGGAGCAGTTCACAAATCCCATCGTAGCCAAAACTTTCGGGCCTCATGAAGCCCCCACACCCTTCAGGAAGAGGCCATGCTGGACAAGAACTCTAGCCTGAGGCACGTCTCATAGTTGACATGACCTCAGTGCAGGAGATCTCGATTCAGCCTCTGCAGAGTGGGCCTGCCGTGCCCTCGGTCCCAAACCTCACGCTAGCTTGTGTTTTCAGACTTCCTTCCTCACACTCCTGGCAAACAAGCCCTCCGGACTAGGAACTCCGGAACCAAAACCCAGCCCAGTGTCTGCGCAACGGAAGAAAAACGTTTCCCTGTGGGGCTCTCCAGAAAACCCAGATGAGGATCAACCTGCTCGGGCCTCGACGGTACCCGAACTGGATAGGCTGCTCTGGGCACTCATGCTCTGCCTGACACATCCTGAAGCCAGACGTCCAGACAGACAAGGAGACAGCTGGCCGCACACCCAGCACTTCGGACACGCCATGGTCTTATGCCGTCACCTCATCCTAACCATGGTTTTCAGATATCTGAACCTAGACATTATATCAATTCTCCACACAGCTGGGTATAGCAAGAACAAAACAGAACTCCTCCTTCCCCATGGCTGTCAAGCTTGCTCTTGGCATGGAGTCACACCTTCAGGGTGGGAGAAACCTTCATGGCCCCTGATGCCACGCCCAAACTTGAGTGCTGCTTGGGCACAAATTCACACTGTGACCCTCAGCATGAGCCCCATGTCACAGAAAGGCCTGTCAGGGCCTGGACCAAGAGCCCACATATGGGGCTTGCCAAGCCCCTATGCACCCAATCCTCACCACGGTTTGAATTTTCCAGTCGCCCCGCCCGTACCTGGAGCTCTGCTCTGGAATCCCTTTCTTGGAGAGACCCATGAGCCAGACAACACGACTCCACCCTTCCCACAAAATGACCCCAAACTCTTGGGAGCTGGGACAAATCCCCAGAGAGGGATACTTGTCCACAGTACCTGAGGCCACCGCTCCAATCCACGGCTATCCCGGACACAACATCAAGAGACAAAAGCCTGAAGGAACGCCTCCCACTCGCCCTTGTTTCAGAGGCCCAGGAGCTCCCTCTCGGGCTGTACATCCGGCCTGCCATACCCTAGGCGCCACTCATAAGCTGAGTTTGTGTATTCAGACTTCTGTGCCCACAGCCTGGACCCACACAACATCCAGGCTAGGGCCTCTGGACCAAACAACGAAAGATTGTGCCTGCCCTCTCCAAGAAAAGCGTGCCCAATCCATTGACCACAACCCTACAGGTTAGGGAAAAGCTCCAAGGTCCCTGAGGCCATCAATAGTATAGGCCACCCTGGACTAAGAGGGGCTCTCTGACACCAGCGGAGCAACTATCTCCACTTAGACTCTCAGACAGTGTCCCCAGAGACAGAAGGTTGAAATGGACAGGCCCCCAGGCCCTAATCTGAACCTTAGCTTTGGTTTCCATGTTTCCGTTCTCAGAGGACTGTTTTCGTAGACCAGCACATGGGGCTTTTCTGAGGCACCAAACCAAACCTCTCTCATCTCCACATGGGCAGCTTTCTTACTGGGATGTATCAAACACTTCAGGTAGGAGAGTTCCGCAGGGCCACCGAACAACCAGCACATTCCAAGGTCTCCATGGACCCAAACGCACATTATGACGCATCCTCAGGAGAGGCCATTTCAACTCAGCCCCCTGGGTCGCGTGTTCCAGAGGCAGCAGATCAAACATATCTTGTCGCTAATAGCCAATGGAAATGCGAGGCATGCTGTACAGGGATCCATCCTTCGAACCCTGCTCTCCAGTCCTTCCATATGGTATGTCCTGGAGCCATGCAACAGGACTCGAATGTCCCGCAGAAGGAAACCTTGTGGTTTGGGGCAACCTCCAAACTCAGCGTGGGAAAACTTCCTTGGCCTCATGAGGCCCCCACTTCATGAAGGTGCCATCATGGACACATACTCCAGGCTCAGCCAACGTCTGATCCTCAGCCTGACTTCAGATGCAGGAGATTTTGATTCAGCCTCTGCAGAGTGGGCCTGCTCTGCCCTTGGCTCCAATCCTCACACTAGCTTGTGTTTTCAGACTTCCGTCCTCACACTCCTGGCCCACAAACCCTCCCTACTGGGAATTCTGGGGCCACAATGAAGCACTGTGCCTGCCTCCCAGGAGAAAAACATTGTCTATGGCGCTGCCCAGAAACCCCAAATGAGGATCAAATTGCTTGGCCCTCGGCAACACCCCAATTGCATAGGCTACCTTAAACAGTGATGCTCTGTCGCAAATAGCCTGAGCCCGGACATTCCAACAGACACCGACACAGCTGGCTGCACACCCAGCACATTGGACCCGCCACTGCCTTAGGCCACCATCCATTCCCAACCTGGGTTTTCAGTCATCGGAACCTAGACCTTATCTCCAATCCCTGCACAAGTCAGAACCCCTCCTTCCTCCTGGCAAAAAACCTTGCTGCCGGCAGTGAGTCAAACCTTCAGTGTAGGAGAAAACGGCATGGCCCATGAGGCCACGCCCAAGCGTGAGGGCCGCCTTGGGCACAAACACACATTGTGACCCTCAGCGTGAGTACCTTATTCAAGTAACGCCTCTCAGTGACTGGACCAAGAGCCCGCATATGTGGCTTGCCATGCCCATAGGCACCCAGGACTAACTAGATGGCGTGTATTCCAGTTGAGGGAACCCACTGCTGTGCTCTAGAGTCCCTCTCCTGGGGGTTCCCCTGTGGCAGAAAACAGTACTCTTCATTCCCACAGAATGAACACAAACACTTGGGAGCTTGGACAATCCCCCGAGAGGAAGGCTCTTCCTCGGCCTCTGAGACAACCCCTACCCTGACCGGACACTGTAAACGCAACACCCAGAGACAAAATCCTGAGTGACTGCCTCCCACTTGCCCTACTTTGATTTCCAGAGGATCTCCCCTCACGGACTAGAGATCAGGCCTGCCATTACATTGGCCCCTAGCTGAGCCAAGTTTGCTTTTTCAGACATCTGTCCCCACAGCCCTGGCAAACACAGCCTCTAGGCTGGGTCCTCTGGAGCCATACCACAGGACCGTGCCTGCTCTCTCCTGGGAAACTGTGTCCATTCCTTTGGCCACACACCTCCAGAATATGAGAAACCTCAAGGCCTCTGAGGACATCCCACTACTGGGAGCCTCACTGGACTCACAGGGGCATTCGGACACAAGCTGAGCAGCTTCATCCATGAATGCATGCACACAGATGTCAACAGAGATAGAAGGTTGAGCCGGACAGGCCTTTAGGCCGTAGTCTCAACTCTTGCTTTGGTTTCCAGGTGTCACTCCTCAGAGGCTTTGGTTCGAAGAACAGGGTATGGGGCTTTCCTGAGGCACGGAACAGAACTCCTCTCGTCTCCACACGGGAAGTTTCCTTGTTGGAGCCGTGTCAAACACCTCATGTTGGAGAATTCGGCAGAGTCCCTGAGCCACCTCCACATTCCAAGGTCTCCCAGGCCACCAAGCCACAGTAGGACTCATCTTCAGGAGAGTCCATTTCAACCCTCCCCTCTGGGTATCTCACCCAGGAGCCCGCAGATTGAGCCTGCCTTGTCCTGACTAAAGAGTGGGAATATGAGGTGGCGTTCCCAGGCATCCATGCTTAGACACCTGCTCTCGAGTCTTTCCATATGGGGCCTCTTGGAACCATCCAATAGGACTCGACTGTCGTGCAGAAGGTAACCTTCAGTTTTGGAGCAGTTCACAAATCCCATCGTAGCCAAAACTTTCGGGCCTCATGAAGCCCCCACACCCTTCAGGAAGAGGCCATGCTGGACAAGAACTCTAGCCTGAGGCACGTCTCATAGTTGACATGACCTCAGTGCAGGAGATCTCGATTCAGCCTCTGCAGAGTGGGCCTGCCGTGCCCTCGGTCCCAAACCTCACGCTAGCTTGTGTTTTCAGACTTCCTTCCTCACACTCCTGGCAAACAAGCCCTCCGGACTAGGAACTCCGGAACCAAAACCCAGCCCAGTGTCTGCGCAACGGAAGAAAAACGTTTCCCTGTGGGGCTCTCCAGAAAACCCAGATGAGGATCAACCTGCTCGGGCCTCGACGGTACCCGAACTGGATAGGCTGCTCTGGGCACTCATGCTCTGCCTGACACATCCTGAAGCCAGACGTCCAGACAGACAAGGAGACAGCTGGCCGCACACCCAGCACTTCGGACACGCCATGGTCTTATGCCGTCACCTCATCCTAACCATGGTTTTCAGATATCTGAACCTAGACATTATATCAATTCTCCACACAGCTGGGTATAGCAAGAACAAAACAGAACTCCTCCTTCCCCATGGCTGTCAAGCTTGCTCTTGGCATGGAGTCACACCTTCAGGGTGGGAGAAACCTTCATGGCCCCTGATGCCACGCCCAAACTTGAGTGCTGCTTGGGCACAAATTCACACTGTGACCCTCAGCATGAGCCCCATGTCACAGAAAGACCTGTCAGGGCCTGGACCAAGAGCCCACATATGGGGCTTGCCAAGCCCCTATGCACCCAATCCTCACCACGGTTTGAATTTTCCAGTCGCCCCGCCCGTACCTGGAGCTCTGCTCTGGAATCCCTTTCTTGGAGAGACCCATGAGCCAGACAACACGACTCCACCCTTCCCACAAAATGACCCCAAACTCTTGGGAGCTGGGACAAATCCCCAGAGAGGGATACTTGTCCACAGTACCTGAGGCCACCGCTCCAATCCACGGCTATCCCGGACACAACATCAAGAGACAAAAGCCTGAAGGAACGCCTCCCACTCGCCCTTGTTTCAGAGGCCCAGGAGCTCCCTCTCGGGCTGTACATCCGGCCTGCCATACCCTAGGCGCCACTCATAAGCTGAGTTTGTGTATTCAGACTTCTGTGCCCACAGCCTGGACCCACACAACATCCAGGCTAGGGCCTCTGGACCAAACAACGAAAGATTGTGCCTGCCCTCTCCAAGAAAAGCGTGCCCAATCCATTGACCACAACCCTACAGGTTAGGGAAAAGCTCCAAGGTCCCTGAGGCCATCAATAGTATAGGCCACCCTGGACTAAGAGGGGCTCTCTGACACCAGCGGAGCAACTATCTCCACTTAGACTCTCAGACAGTGTCCCCAGAGACAGAAGGTTGAAATGGACAGGCCCCCAGGCCCTAATCTGAACCTTAGCTTTGGTTTCCATGTTTCCGTTCTCAGAGGACTGTTTTCGTAGACCAGCACATGGGGCTTTTCTGAGGCACCAAACCAAACCTCTCTCATCTCCACATGGGCAGCTTTCTTACTGGGATGTATCAAACACTTCAGGTAGGAGAGTTCCGCAGGGCCACCGAACAACCAGCACATTCCAAGGTCTCCATGGACCCAAACGCACATTATGACGCATCCTCAGGAGAGGCCATTTCAACTCAGCCCCCTGGGTCGCGTGTTCCAGAGGCAGCAGATCAAACATATCTTGTCGCTAATAGCCAATGGAAATGCGAGGCATGCTGTACAGGGATCCATCCTTCGAACCCTGCTCTCCAGTCCTTCCATATGGTATGTCCTGGAGCCATGCAACAGGACTCGAATGTCCCGCAGAAGGAAACCTTGTGGTTTGGGGCAACCTCCAAACTCAGCGTGGGAAAACTTCCTTGGCCTCATGAGGCCCCCACTTCATGAAGGTGCCATCATGGACACATACTCCAGGCTCAGCCAACGTCTGATCCTCAGCCTGACTTCAGATGCAGGAGATTTTGATTCAGCCTCTGCAGAGTGGGCCTGCTCTGCCCTTGGCTCCAATCCTCACACTAGCTTGTGTTTTCAGACTTCCGTCCTCACACTCCTGGCCCACAAACCCTCCCTACTGGGAATTCTGGGGCCACAATGAAGCACTGTGCCTGCCTCCCAGGAGAAAAACATTGTCTATGGCGCTGCCCAGAAACCCCAAATGAGGATCAAATTGCTTGGCCCTCGGCAACACCCCAATTGCATAGGCTACCTTAAACAGTGATGCTCTGTCACAAATAGCCTGAGCCCGGACATTCCAACAGACACCGACACAGCTGGCTGCACACCCAGCACATTGGACCCGCCACTGCCTTAGGCCACCATCCATTCCCAACCTGGGTTTTCAGTCATCGGAACCTAGACCTTATCTCCAATCCCTGCACAAGTCAGAACCCCTCCTTCCTCCTGGCAAAAAACCTTGCTGCCGGCAGTGAGTCAAACCTTCAGTGTAGGAGAAAACGGCATGGCCCATGAGGCCACGCCCAAGCGTGAGGGCCGCCTTGGGCACAAACACACATTGTGACCCTCAGCGTGAGTACCTTATTCAAGTAACGCCTCTCAGTGACTGGACCAAGAGCCCGCATATGTGGCTTGCCATGCCCATAGGCACCCAGGACTAACTAGATGGCGTGTATTCCAGTTGAGGGAACCCACTGCTGTGCTCTAGAGTCCCTCTCCTGGGGGTTCCCCTGTGGCAGAAAACAGTACTCTTCATTCCCACAGAATGAACACAAACACTTGGGAGCTTGGACAATCCCCCGAGAGGAAGGCTCTTCCTCGGCCTCTGAGACAACCCCTACCCTGATCGGACACTGTAAACGCAACACCCAGAGACAAAATCCTGAGTGACTGCCTCCCACTTGCCCTACTTTGATTTCCAGAGGATCTCCCCTCACGGACTAGAGATCAGGCCTGCCATTACATTGGCCCCTAGCTGAGCCAAGTTTGCTTTTTCAGACATCTGTCCCCACAGCCCTGGCAAACACAGCCTCTAGGCTGGGTCCTCTGGAGCCATACCACAGGACCGTGCCTGCTCTCTCCTGGGAAACTGTGTCCATTCCTTTGGCCACACACCTCCAGAATATGAGAAACCTCAAGGCCTCTGAGGACATCCCACTACTGGGAGCCTCACTGGACTCACAGGGGCATTCGGACACAAGCTGAGCATCTTCATCCATGAATGCATGCACACAGATGTCAACAGAGATAGAAGGTTGAGCCGGACAGGCCTTTAGGCCGTAGTCTCAACTCTTGCTTTGGTTTCCAGGTGTCACTCCTCAGAGGCTTTGGTTCGAAGAACAGGGTATGGGGCTTTCCTGAGGCACGGAACAGAACTCCTCTCGTCTCCACACGGGAAGTTTCCTTGTTGGAGCCGTGTCAAACACCTCATGTTGGAGAATTCGGCAGAGTCCCTGAGCCACCTCCACATTCCAAGGTCTCCCAGGCCACCAAGCCACAGTAGGACTCATCTTCAGGAGAGTCCATTTCAACCCTCCCCTCTGGGTATCTCACCCAGGAGCCCGCAGATTGAGCCTGCCTTGTCCTGACTAAAGAGTGGGAATATGAGGTGGCGTTCCCAGGCATCCATGCTTAGACACCTGCTCTCGAGTCTTTCCATATGGGGCCTCTTGGAACCATCCAATAGGACTCGACTGTCGTGCAGAAGGTAACCTTCAGTTTTGGAGCAGTTCACAAATCCCATCGTAGGCAAAACTTTCTGGCCTCATGAAGCCCCCACACCCTTCAGGAAGAGGCCATGCTGGACAAGAACTCTAGCCTGAGGCACGTCTCATGGTTGACATGACCTCAGTGCAGGAGATCTCGATTCAGCCTCTGCAGAGTGGGCCTGCCGTGCCCTCGGTCCCAAACCTCACGCTAGCTTGTGTTTTCAGACTTCCTTCCTCACACTCCTGGCAAACAAGCCCTCCGGACTAGGAACTCCGGAACCAAAACCCAGCCCAGTGTCTGCCCAACGGAAGAAAAACGTTTCCCTGTGGGGCTCTCCAGAAAACCCAGATGAGGATCAACCTGCTCGGGCCTCGACGGTACCCGAACTGGATAGGCTGCTCTGGGCACTCATGCTCTGCCTGACACAGCCTGAAGCCAGATGTCCAGACAGACAAGGAGACAGCTGGCCGCACACCCAGCACTTCGGACACGCCATGGTCTTATGCCGTCACCTCATCCTAACCTTGGTTTTCAGATATCTGAACCTAGACATTATATCAATTCTCCACACAGCTGGGTATAGCAAGCACAAAACAGAACCCCTCCTTCCCCATGGCTGTCAAGCTTGCTCTTGGCATGGAGTCACACCTTCAGGGTGGGAGAATCCTTCATGGCCCCTGATGCCACGCCCAAACTTGAGTGCTGCTTGGGCACAAATTCACACTGTGACCCTCAGCATGAGCCCCATGTCAAAGAAAGGCCTGTCAGGGCCTGGACCTAGAGCCCACATATGGGGCTTGCCAAGCCCCTATGCACCCAATCCTCACCACGGTTTGAATTTTCCAGTCGCCCCGCCCGTACCTGGAGCTCTGCTCTGGAATCCCTTTCTTGGAGAGACCCATGAGCCAGACAACACGACTCCACCCTTCCCACAAAATGACCCCAAACTCTTGGGAGCTGGGACAAATCCCCAGAGAGGGATACTCGTCCACAGTACCTGAGGCCACCGCTCCAATCCACGGCTATCCCGGACACAACAACCAGAGACAAAAGCCTGAAGGAACGCCTCCCACTCGCCCTTGTTTCAGAGGCCCAGGAGCTCCCTCTCGGGCTGTACATCCGGCCTGCCATACCCTAGGCGCCACTCATAAGCTGAGTTTGTGTATTCAGACTTCTGTGCCCACAGCCTGGACCCACACAACATCCAGGCTAGGGCCTCTGGACCAAACAACGAAAGATTGTGCCTGCCCTCTCCAAGGAAAGCGTGTCCAATCCATTGACCAAAACCCTACAGGTTAGGGAAAAGCTCCAAGGTCCCTGAGGCCATCAATAGTATAGGCCACCCTGGACTAAGAGGGGTTCTCTGACACCAGCGGAGCAACTATCTCCACTTAGACTCTCAGACAGTGTCCCCAGAGACAGAAGGTTGAAATGGACAGGCCCCCAGGCCCTAATCTGAACCTTAGCTTTGGTTTCCATGTTTCCGTTCTCAGAGGACTGTTTTCGTAGACCAGCACATGGGGCTTTTCTGAGGCACCAAACCAAACCTCTCTCACCTCCACATGGGCAGCTTTCTTACTGGGATGTATCAAACACTTCAGGTAGGAGAGTTCCGCAGGGCCACTGAACAACCAGCACATTCCAAGGTCTCCATGGACCCAAACGCACATTATGACGCATCCTCAGGAGAGGCCATTTCAACTCAGCCCCCTGGGTCGCGTGTTCCAGAGGCAGCAGATCAAACATATCTTGTCGCTAATAGCCAATGGAAATGCGAGGCATGCTGTACAGGGATCCATCCTTCGAACCCTGCTCTCCAGTCCTTCCATATGGTATGTCCTGGAGCCATGCAACAGGACTCGAATGTCCCGCAGAAGGAAACCTTGTGGTTTGGGGCAACCTCCAAACTCAGCGTGGGAAAACTTCCTTGGCCTCATGAGGCCCCCACTTCATGAAGGTGCCATCATGGACACATACTCCAGGCTCAGCCAACGTCTGATCCTCAGCCTGACTTCAGATGCAGGAGATTTTGATTCAGCCTCTGCAGAGTGGGCCTGCTCTGCCCTTGGCTCCAATCCTCACACTAGCTTGTGTTTTCAGACATCCGTCCTCACACTCCTGGCCCACAAACCCTCCCTACTGGGAATTCTGGGGCCACAATGAAGCACTGTGCCTGCCTCCCAGGAGAAAAACATTGTCTATGGCGCTGCCCAGAAACCCAAAATGAGGATCAAACTGCTTGGCCCTCGGCAACACCCCAATTGCATAGGCTACCTTAAACAGTGATGCTCTGTCGCAAATAGCCTGAGCCCAGACCTTCCAACAGACACCGACACAGCTGGCTGCACACCCAGCACATTGGACCCGCCACTGCCTTAGGCCACCATCCATTCCCAACCTGGGTTTTCAGTCATCGGAATCTAGACCTTATCTCCAATCCCTGCACAGGGGGGAACCTGATGCACAAGTCAGAACCCCTCCTTCCCCCTGGCAAGAAACCTTGCTGCTGGCAGTGAGTCAAACCTTCAGTGTAGGAGAAAACGGCATGGCCCATGAGGCCACGCCCAAGCGTGAGGGCCGCCTTGGGCACAAACACACATTGTGACCCTCAGCGTGAGTACCTTATTCAAGTAACGCCTCTCAGTGACTGGACCAAGAGCCCGCATATGTGGCTTGCCATGCAAATAGGCACCAAGGACAAACTAGCTGGTGTTTATTCCAGTTGAGGGAACCCACTGCTGTGCTCTAGAGTCCCTCCCCTGGGGGGTCCCCTGTGGCAGAAAACAGTACTCTTCATTCCCACAGAATGAACACAAAGACTTGGGAGCTTGGACAATCCCCCGAGAGGAAGGCTCTTCCTCGGCCTCTGAGACAACCCCTACCCTGACCGGACACTGTAAACGCAACACCCAGAGACAAAATCCTGAGTGACTGCCTCCCACTTGCCCTACTTTGATTTCCAGAGGATCTCCCCTCACGGACTAGAGATCAGGCCTGCCATTACATTGGCCCCTAGCTGAGCCAAGTTTGCTTTTGCAGACATCTGTCCCCACAGTCCTGGCAAACACAGCCTCTCGGCTGGGTCCTCTGGAGCCATACCACAGGACCGTGCCTGCTCTCTCCTGGGAAACTGTGTCCAATCCTTTGGCCACACACCTCCAGAATATGAGAAACCTCAAGGCCTCCGAGGACATCCCACTACTGGGAGCCTCACTGGACTCACAGGGGCATTCGGACACAAGCTGAGCAGCTACATCCATGAATGCATGCACACAGATGTCAACAGAGATAGAAGGTTGAGCCGGACAGGCCTTTAGGCCGTAGTCTCAACTCTTGCTTCTGTTTCCAGGTGTCACTCCTCAGAGGCTTTGGTTCGAAGAACAGGTTATGGGGCTTTCCTGAGGCACGGAACAGAACTCCTCTCGTCTCCACATGGGAAGTTTCCTTGTTGGAGCCGTGTCAAACACCTCATGTTGGAGAATCCTGCAGAGACCCTGAGCCACCTCCACATTCCAAGGTCTCCCAGGCCAACAAACCACAGTAGGACTCATCTTCAGGAGAGTCCATTTCAACTCTCCCCTCTGGGTAGCTCACCCAGGAGCCCGCAGATTGAGCCTGCCTTGTCCTGACTAAAGAGTGGGAATATGAGGTGGCGTTCCCAGGCATCCATGCTTAGACACCTGCTCTCGAGTCTTACCATATGGGGCCTCTTGGAACCATCCAATAGGACTCGACTGTCGTGCAGAAGGTAACCTTCAGGTTTGGAGCAGTTCACAAATCCCATCGTAGGCAAAACTTTCTGGCCTCATGAAGCCCCCACACCCTTCAGGAAGAGGCCATGCTGGACAAGAACTCTAACCTGAGGCACGTCTCATGGTTGACATGACCTCAGTGCAGGAGATCTCGATTCAGCCTCTGCAGAGTGGGCCTGCCGTGCCCTCGGTCCCAAACCTCACGCTAGCTTGTGTTTTCAGACTTCCTTCCTCACACTCCTGGCAAACAAGCCCTCCGGACTAGGAACTCCGGAACCAAAACCCAGCCCAGTGTCTGCCCAACGGAATAAAAACGTTTCCTTGTGGGGCTCTCCAGAAAACCCAGATGAGGATCAACCTGCTCGGGCCTCGACGGTACCCGAACTGGATAGGCTGCTCTGGGCACTCATGCTCTGCCTGACACAGCCTGAAGCCAGATGTCCAGACAGACAAGGAGACAGCTGGCCGCACACCCAGCACTTCGGACACGCCATGGTCTTATGCCGTCACCTCATCCTAACCTTGGTTTTCAGATATCTGAACCTAGACATTATATCAATTCTCCACACAGCTGGGTATAGCAAGCACAAAACAGAACCCCTCCTTCCACATGGCTGTCAAGCTTGCTCTTGGCATGGAGTCACACCTTCAGGGTGGGAGAATCCTTCATGGCCCCTGATGCCACGCCCAAACTTGAGTGCTGCTTGGGCACAAATTCACACTGTGACCCTCAGCATGAGCCCCATGTCAAAGAAAGGCCTTCAGGGCCTGGACCAAGAGCCCACATATGGGGCTTGCCAAGCCCCTATGCACCCAATCCTCACCACGGTTTGAATTTTCCAGTCGCCCCGCCCGTACCTGGAGCTCTGCTCTGGAATCCCTTTCTTGGAGAGACCCATGAGCCAGACAACACGACTCCACCCTTCCCACAAAATGACCCCAAACTCTTGGGAGCTGGGACAAATCCCCAGAGAAGGATACTCGTCCACAGTACCTGAGGCCACCGCTCCAATCCACGGCTATCCCGGACACAACAACCAGAGACAAAAGCCTGAAGGAACGCCTCCCACTCGCCCTTGTTTCAGAGGCCCAGGAGCTCCCTCTCGGGCTGTACATCCGGCCTGCCATACCCTAGGCGCCACTCATAAGCTGAGTTTGTGTATTCAGACTTCTGTGCCCACAGCCTGGACCCACACAACATCCAGGCTAGGGCCTCTGGACCAAACAACGAAAGATTGTGCCTGCCCTCTCCAAGGAAAGCGTGTCCAATCCATTGACCACAACCCTACAGGTTAGGGAAAAGCTCCAAGGTCCCTGAGGCCATCAATAGTATAGGCCACCCTGGACTAAGAGGGGTTCTCTGACACCAGCGGAGCAACTATCTCCACTTAGACTCTCAGACAGTGTCCCCAGAGACAGAAGGTTGAAATGGACAGGCCCCCAGGCCCTAATCTGAACCTTAGCTTTGGTTTCCATGTTTCCGTTCTCAGAGGACTGTTTTCGTAGACCAGCACATGGGGCTTTTCTGAGGCACCAAACCAAACCTCTCTCACCTCCACATGGGCAGCTTTCTTACTGGGATGTATCAAACACTTCAGGTAGGAGAGTTCCGCAGGGCCACTGAACAACCAGCACATTCCAAGGTCTCCATGGACCCAAACGCACATTATGACGCATCCTCAGGAGAGGCCATTTCAACTCAGCCCCCTGGGTCGCGTGTTCCAGAGGCAGCAGATCAAACATATCTTGTCGCTAATAGCCAATGGGAATGCGAGGCATGCTGTACAGGGATCCATCCTTCGAACCCTGCTCTCCAGTCCTTCCATATGGTATGTCCTGGAGCCATGCAACAGGACTCGAATGTCCCGCAGAAGGAAACCTTGTGGTTTGGGGCAACCTCCAAACTCAGCGTGGGAAAACTTCCTTGGCCTCATGAGGCCCCCACTTCATGAAGGTGCCATCATGGACACATACTCCAGGCTCAGCCAACGTCTGATCCTCAGCCTGACTTCAGATGCAGGAGATTTTGATTCAGCCTCTGCAGAGTGGGCCTGCTCTGCCCTTGGCTCCAATCCTCACACTAGCTTGTGTTTTCAGACATCCGTCCTCACACTCCTGGCCCACAAACCCTCCCTACTGGGAATTCTGGGGCCACAATGAAGCACTGTGCCTGCCTCCCAGGAGAAAAACATTGTCTATGGCGCTGCCCAGAAACCCAAAATGAGGATCAAACTGCTTGGCCCTCGGCAACACCCCAATTGCATAGGCTACCTTAAACAGTGATGCTCTGTCGCAAATAGCCTGAGCCCAGACCTTCCAACAGACACCGACACAGCTGGCTGCACACCCAGCACATTGGACCCGCCACTGCCTTAGGCCACCATCCATTCCCAACCTGGGTTTTCAGTCATCGGAATCTAGACCTTATCTCCAATCCCTGCACAGGGGGGAACCTGATGCACAAGTCAGAACCCCTCCTTCCCCCTGGCAAGAAACCTTGCTGCTGGCAGTGAGTCAAACCTTCAGTGTAGGAGAAAACGGCATGGCCCATGAGGCCACGCCCAAGCGTGAGGGCCGCCTTGGGCACAAACACACATTGTGACCCTCAGCGTGAGTACCTTATTCAAGTAACGCCTCTCAGTGACTGGACCAAGAGCCCGCATATGTGGCTTGCCATGCAAATAGGCACCAAGGACAAACTAGCTGGTGTTTATTCCAGTTGAGGGAACCCACTGCTGTGCTCTAGAGTCCCTCCCCTGGGGGGTCCCCTGTGGCAGAAAACAGTACTCTTCATTCCCACAGAATGAACACAAAGACTTGGGAGCTTGGACAATCCCCCGAGAGGAAGGCTCTTCCTCGGCCTCTGAGACAACCCCTACCCTGACCGGACACTGTAAACGCAACACCCAGAGACAAAATCCTGAGTGACTGCCTCCCACTTGCCCTACTTTGATTTCCAGAGGATCTCCCCTCACGGACTAGAGATCAGGCCTGCCATTACATTGGCCCCTAGCTGAGCCAAGTTTGCTTTTGCAGACATCTGTCCCCACAGTCCTGGCAAACACAGCCTCTCGGCTGGGTCCTCTGGAGCCATACCACAGGACCGTGCCTGCTCTCTCCTGGGAAACTGTGTCCAATCCTTTGGCCACACACCTCCAGAATATGAGAAACCTCAAGGCCTCCGAGGACATCCCACTACTGGGAGCCTCACTGGACTCACAGGGGCATTCGGACACAAGCTGAGCAGCTACATCCATGAATGCATGCACACAGATGTCAACAGAGATAGAAGGTTGAGCCGGACAGGCCTTTAGGCCGTAGTCTCAACTCTTGCTTCTGTTTCCAGGTGTCACTCCTCAGAGGCTTTGGTTCGAAGAACAGGTTATGGGGCTTTCCTGAGGCACGGAACAGAACTCCTCTCGTCTCCACATGGGAAGTTTCCTTGTTGGAGCCGTGTCAAACACCTCATGTTGGAGAATCCTGCAGAGACCCTGAGCCACCTCCACATTCCAAGGTCTCCCAGGCCAACAAACCACAGTAGGACTCATCTTCAGGAGAGTCCATTTCAACTCTCCCCTCTGGGTAGCTCACCCAGGAGCCCGCAGATTGAGCCTGCCTTGTCCTGACTAAAGAGTGGGAATATGAGGTGGCGTTCCCAGGCATCCATGCTTAGACACCTGCTCTCGAGTCTTACCATATGGGGCCTCTTGGAACCATCCAATAGGACTCGACTGTCGTGCAGAAGGTAACCTTCAGGTTTGGAGCAGTTCACAAATCCCATCGTAGGCAAAACTTTCTGGCCTCATGAAGCCCCCACACCCTTCAGGAAGAGGCCATGCTGGACAAGAACTCTAACCTGAGGCACGTCTCATGGTTGACATGACCTCAGTGCAGGAGATCTCGATTCAGCCTCTGCAGAGTGGGCCTGCCGTGCCCTCGGTCCCAAACCTCACGCTAGCTTGTGTTTTCAGACTTCCTTCCTCACACTCCTGGCAAACAAGCCCTCCGGACTAGGAACTCCGGAACCAAAACCCAGCCCAGTGTCTGCCCAACGGAATAAAAACGTTTCCTTGTGGGGCTCTCCAGAAAACCCAGATGAGGATCAACCTGCTCGGGCCTCGACGGTACCCGAACTGGATAGGCTGCTCTGGGCACTCATGCTCTGCCTGACACAGCCTGAAGCCAGATGTCCAGACAGACAAGGAGACAGCTGGCCGCACACCCAGCACTTCGGACACGCCATGGTCTTATGCCGTCACCTCATCCTAACCTTGGTTTTCAGATATCTGAACCTAGACATTATATCAATTCTCCACACAGCTGGGTATAGCAAGCACAAAACAGAACCCCTCCTTCCACATGGCTGTCAAGCTTGCTCTTGGCATGGAGTCACACCTTCAGGGTGGGAGAATCCTTCATGGCCCCTGATGCCACGCCCAAACTTGAGTGCTGCTTGGGCACAAATTCACACTGTGACCCTCAGCATGAGCCCCATGTCAAAGAAAGGCCTTCAGGGCCTGGACCAAGAGCCCACATATGGGGCTTGCCAAGCCCCTATGCACCCAATCCTCACCACGGTTTGAATTTTCCAGTCGCCCCGCCCGTACCTGGAGCTCTGCTCTGGAATCCCTTTCTTGGAGAGACCCATGAGCCAGACAACACGACTCCACCCTTCCCACAAAATGACCCCAAACTCTTGGGAGCTGGGACAAATCCCCAGAGAAGGATACTCGTCCACAGTACCTGAGGCCACCGCTCCAATCCACGGCTATCCCGGACACAACAACCAGAGACAAAAGCCTGAAGGAACGCCTCCCACTCGCCCTTGTTTCAGAGGCCCAGGAGCTCCCTCTCGGGCTGTACATCCGGCCTGCCATACCCTAGGCGCCACTCATAAGCTGAGTTTGTGTATTCAGACTTCTGTGCCCACAGCCTGGACCCACACAACATCCAGGCTAGGGCCTCTGGACCAAACAACGAAAGATTGTGCCTGCCCTCTCCAAGGAAAGCGTGTCCAATCCATTGACCACAACCCTACAGGTTAGGGAAAAGCTCCAAGGTCCCTGAGGCCATCAATAGTATAGGCCACCCTGGACTAAGAGGGGTTCTCTGACACCAGCGGAGCAACTATCTCCACTTAGACTCTCAGACAGTGTCCCCAGAGACAGAAGGTTGAAATGGACAGGCCCCCAGGCCCTAATCTGAACCTTAGCTTTGGTTTCCATGTTTCCGTTCTCAGAGGACTGTTTTCGTAGACCAGCACATGGGGCTTTCCTGAGGCACCAAACCAAACCTCTCTCACCTCCACATGGGCAGCTTTCTTACTGGGATGTATCAAACACTTCAGGTAGGAGAGTTCCGCAGGGCCACTGAACAACCAGCACATTCCAAGGTCTCCATGGACCCAAACGCACATTATGACGCATCCTCAGGAGAGGCCATTTCAACTCAGCCCCCTGGGTCGCGTGTTCCAGAGGCAGCAGATCAAACATATCTTGTCGCTAATAGCCAATGGGAATGCGAGGCATGCTGTACAGGGATCCATCCTTCGAACCCTGCTCTCCAGTCCTTCCATATGGTATGTCCTGGAGCCATGCAACAGGACTCGAATGTCCCGCAGAAGGAAACCTTGTGGTTTGGGGCAACCTCCAAACTCAGCGTGGGAAAACTTCCTTGGCCTCATGAGGCCCCCACTTCATGAAGGTGCCATCATGGACACATACTCCAGGCTCAGCCAACGTCTGATCCTCAGCCTGACTTCAGATGCAGGAGATTTTGATTCAGCCTCTGCAGAGTGGGCCTGCTCTGCCCTTGGCTCCAATCCTCACACTAGCTTGTGTTTTCAGACATCCGTCCTCACACTCCTGGCCCACAAACCCTCCCTACTGGGAATTCTGGGGCCACAATGAAGCACTGTGCCTGCCTCCCAGGAGAAAAACATTGTCTATGGCGCTGCCCAGAAACCCAAAATGAGGATCAAACTGCTTGGCCCTCGGCAACACCCCAATTGCATAGGCTACCTTAAACAGTGATGCTCTGTCGCAAATAGCCTGAGCCCAGACCTTCCAACAGACACCGACACAGCTGGCTGCACACCCAGCACATTGGACCCGCCACTGCCTTAGGCCACCATCCATTCCCAACCTGGGTTTTCAGTCATCGGAATCTAGACCTTATCTCCAATCCCTGCACAGGGGGGAACCTGATGCACAAGTCAGAACCCCTCCTTCCCCCTGGCAAGAAACCTTGCTGCTGGCAGTGAGTCAAACCTTCAGTGTAGGAGAAAACGGCATGGCCCATGAGGCCACGCCCAAGCGTGAGGGCCGCCTTGGGCACAAACACACATTGTGACCCTCAGCGTGAGTACCTTATTCAAGTAACGCCTCTCAGTGACTGGACCAAGAGCCCGCATATGTGGCTTGCCATGCAAATAGGCACCAAGGACAAACTAGCTGGTGTTTATTCCAGTTGAGGGAACCCACTGCTGTGCTCTAGAGTCCCTCCCCTGGGGGGTCCCCTGTGGCAGAAAACAGTACTCTTCATTCCCACAGAATGAACACAAAGACTTGGGAGCTTGGACAATCCCCCGAGAGGAAGGCTCTTCCTCGGCCTCTGAGACAACCCCTACCCTGACCGGACACTGTAAACGCAACACCCAGAGACAAAATCCTGAGTGACTGCCTCCCACTTGCCCTACTTTGATTTCCAGAGGATCTCCCCTCACGGACTAGAGATCAGGCCTGCCATTACATTGGCCCCTAGCTGAGCCAAGTTTGCTTTTGCAGACATCTGTCCCCACAGTCCTGGCAAACACAGCCTCTCGGCTGGGTCCTCTGGAGCCATACCACAGGACCGTGCCTGCTCTCTCCTGGGAAACTGTGTCCAATCCTTTGGCCACACACCTCCAGAATATGAGAAACCTCAAGGCCTCCGAGGACATCCCACTACTGGGAGCCTCACTGGACTCACAGGGGCATTCGGACACAAGCTGAGCAGCTACATCCATGAATGCATGCACACAGATGTCAACAGAGATAGAAGGTTGAGCCGGACAGGCCTTTAGGCCGTAGTCTCAACTCTTGCTTCTGTTTCCAGGTGTCACTCCTCAGAGGCTTTGGTTCGAAGAACAGGTTATGGGGCTTTCCTGAGGCACGGAACAGAACTCCTCTCGTCTCCACATGGGAAGTTTCCTTGTTGGAGCCGTGTCAAACACCTCATGTTGGAGAATCCTGCAGAGACCCTGAGCCACCTCCACATTCCAAGGTCTCCCAGGCCAACAAACCACAGTAGGACTCATCTTCAGGAGAGTCCATTTCAACTCTCCCCTCTGGGTAGCTCACCCAGGAGCCCGCAGATTGAGCCTGCCTTGTCCTGACTAAAGAGTGGGAATATGAGGTGGCGTTCCCAGGCATCCATGCTTAGACACCTGCTCTCGAGTCTTACCATATGGGGCCTCTTGGAACCATCCAATAGGACTCGACTGTCGTGCAGAAGGTAACCTTCAGGTTTGGAGCAGTTCACAAATCCCATCGTAGGCAAAACTTTCTGGCCTCATGAAGCCCCCACACCCTTCAGGAAGAGGCCATGCTGGACAAGAACTCTAACCTGAGGCACGTCTCATGGTTGACATGACCTCAGTGCAGGAGATCTCGATTCAGCCTCTGCAGAGTGGGCCTGCCGTGCCCTCGGTCCCAAACCTCACGCTAGCTTGTGTTTTCAGACTTCCTTCCTCACACTCCTGGCAAACAAGCCCTCCGGACTAGGAACTCCGGAACCAAAACCCAGCCCAGTGTCTGCCCAACGGAATAAAAACGTTTCCTTGTGGGGCTCTCCAGAAAACCCAGATGAGGATCAACCTGCTCGGGCCTCGACGGTACCCGAACTGGATAGGCTGCTCTGGGCACTCATGCTCTGCCTGACACAGCCTGAAGCCAGATGTCCAGACAGACAAGGAGACAGCTGGCCGCACACCCAGCACTTCGGACACGCCATGGTCTTATGCCGTCACCTCATCCTAACCTTGGTTTTCAGATATCTGAACCTAGACATTATATCAATTCTCCACACAGCTGGGTATAGCAAGCACAAAACAGAACCCCTCCTTCCACATGGCTGTCAAGCTTGCTCTTGGCATGGAGTCACACCTTCAGGGTGGGAGAATCCTTCATGGCCCCTGATGCCACGCCCAAACTTGAGTGCTGCTTGGGCACAAATTCACACTGTGACCCTCAGCATGAGCCCCATGTCAAAGAAAGGCCTTCAGGGCCTGGACCAAGAGCCCACATATGGGGCTTGCCAAGCCCCTATGCACCCAATCCTCACCACGGTTTGAATTTTCCAGTCGCCCCGCCCGTACCTGGAGCTCTGCTCTGGAATCCCTTTCTTGGAGAGACCCATGAGCCAGACAACACGACTCCACCCTTCCCACAAAATGACCCCAAACTCTTGGGAGCTGGGACAAATCCCCAGAGAAGGATACTCGTCCACAGTACCTGAGGCCACCGCTCCAATCCACGGCTATCCCGGACACAACAACCAGAGACAAAAGCCTGAAGGAACGCCTCCCACTCGCCCTTGTTTCAGAGGCCCAGGAGCTCCCTCTCGGGCTGTACATCCGGCCTGCCATACCCTAGGCGCCACTCATAAGCTGAGTTTGTGTATTCAGACTTCTGTGCCCACAGCCTGGACCCACACAACATCCAGGCTAGGGCCTCTGGACCAAACAACGAAAGATTGTGCCTGCCCTCTCCAAGGAAAGCGTGTCCAATCCATTGACCACAACCCTACAGGTTAGGGAAAAGCTCCAAGGTCCCTGAGGCCATCAATAGTATAGGCCACCCTGGACTAAGAGGGGTTCTCTGACACCAGCGGAGCAACTATCTCCACTTAGACTCTCAGACAGTGTCCCCAGAGACAGAAGGTTGAAATGGACAGGCCCCCAGGCCCTAATCTGAACCTTAGCTTTGGTTTCCATGTTTCCGTTCTCAGAGGACTGTTTTCGTAGACCAGCACATGGGGCTTTTCTGAGGCACCAAACCAAACCTCTCTCACCTCCACATGGGCAGCTTTCTTACTGGGATGTATCAAACACTTCAGGTAGGAGAGTTCCGCAGGGCCACTGAACAACCAGCACATTCCAAGGTCTCCATGGACCCAAACGCACATTATGACGCATCCTCAGGAGAGGCCATTTCAACTCAGCCCCCTGGGTCGCGTGTTCCAGAGGCAGCAGATCAAACATATCTTGTCGCTAATAGCCAATGGGAATGCGAGGCATGCTGTACAGGGATCCATCCTTCGAACCCTGCTCTCCAGTCCTTCCATATGGTATGTCCTGGAGCCATGCAACAGGACTCGAATGTCCCGCAGAAGGAAACCTTGTGGTTTGGGGCAACCTCCAAACTCAGCGTGGGAAAACTTCCTTGGCCTCATGAGGCCCCCACTTCATGAAGGTGCCATCATGGACACATACTCCAGGCTCAGCCAACGTCTGATCCTCAGCCTGACTTCAGATGCAGGAGATTTTGATTCAGCCTCTGCAGAGTGGGCCTGCTCTGCCCTTGGCTCCAATCCTCACACTAGCTTGTGTTTTCAGACATCCGTCCTCACACTCCTGGCCCACAAACCCTCCCTACTGGGAATTCTGGGGCCACAATGAAGCACTGTGCCTGCCTCCCAGGAGAAAAACATTGTCTATGGCGCTGCCCAGAAACCCAAAATGAGGATCAAACTGCTTGGCCCTCGGCAACACCCCAATTGCATAGGCTACCTTAAACAGTGATGCTCTGTCGCAAATAGCCTGAGCCCAGACCTTCCAACAGACACCGACACAGCTGGTTGCACACCCAGCACATTGGACCCGCCACTGCCTTAGGCCACCATCCATTCCCAACCTGGGTTTTCAGTCATCGGAACCTAGACCTTATCTCCAATCCCTGCACAGGGGGGAACCTGATGCACAAGTCAGAACCCCTCCTTCCCCCTGGCAAGAAACCTTCCTGCTGGCAGTGAGTCAAACCTTCAGTGTAGGAGAAAACGGCATGGCCCATGAGGCCACGCCCAAGCGTGAGGGCCGCCTTGGGCACAAACACACATTGTGACCCTCAGCGTGAGTACCTTATTCAAGTAACGCCTCTCAGTGACTGGACCAAGAGCCCGCATATGTGGCTTGCCATGCAAATAGGCACCAAGGACAAACTAGCTGGTGTTTATTCCAGTTGAGGGAACCCACTGCTGTGCTCTAGAGTCCCTCTCCTGGGGGGTCCCCTGTGGCAGAAAACAGTACTCTTCATTCCCACAGAATGAACACAAAGACTTGGGAGCTTGGACAATCCCCCGAGAGGAAGGCTCTTCCTCGGCCTCTGAGACAACCCCTACCCTGACCGGACACTGTAAACGCAACACCCAGAGACAAAATCCTGAGTGACTGCCTCCCACTTGCCCTACTTTGATTTCCAGAGGATCTCCCCTCACGGACTAGAGATCAGGCCTGCCATTACATTGGCCCCTAGCTGAGACAAGTTTGCTTTTTCAGACATCTGTCCCCACAGTCCTGGCAAACACAGCCTCTAGGCCGGGTCCTCTGGAGCCATACCACAGGACCGTGCCTGCTCTCTCCTGGGAAACTGTGTCCATTCCTTTGGCCACACACCTCCAGAATATGAGAAACCTCAAGGCCTCCGAGGACATCCCACTACTGGGAGCCTCACTGGACTCACAGGGGCATTCGGACACAAGCTGAGCAGCTACATCCATGAATGCATGCACACAGATGTCAACAGAGATAGAAGGTTGAGCCGGACAGGCCTTTAGGCCGTAGTCTCAACTCTTGCTTCTGTTTCCAGGTGTCACTCCTCAGAGGCTTTGGTTCGAAGAACAGGGTATGGGGCTTTCCTGAGGCACGGAACAGAACTCCTCTCGTCTCCACATGGGAAGTTTCCTTGTTGGAGCCGTGTCAAACACCTCATGTTGGAGAATCCTGCAGAGACCCTGAGCCACCTCCACATTCCAAGGTCTCCCAGGCCAACAAACCACAGTAGGACTCATCTTCAGGAGAGTCCATTTCAACTCTCCCCTCTGGGTAGCTCACCCAGGAGCCCGCAGATTGAGCCTGCCTTGTCCTGACTAAAGAGTGGGAATATGAGGTGGCGTTCCCAGGCATCCATGCTTAGACACCTGCTCTCGAGTCTTACCATATGGGGCCTCTTGGAACCATCCAGTAGGACTCGACTGTCGTGCAGAAGGTAACCTTCAGGTTTGGAGCAGTTCACAAATCCCATCGTAGGCAAAACTTTCTGGCCTCATGAAGCCCCCACACCCTTCAGGAAGAGGCCATGCTGGACAAGAACTCTAACCTGAGGCACGTCTCATGGTTGACATGACCTCAGTGCAGGAGATCTCGATTCAGCCTCTGCAGAGTGGGCCTGCCGTGCCCTCGGTCCCAAACCTCACGCTAGCTTGTGTTTTCAGACTTCCTTCCTCACACTCCTGGCAAACAAGCCCTCCGGACTAGGAACTCCGGAACCAAAACCCAGCCCAGTGTCTGCCCAACGGAAGAAAAACGTTTCCCTGTGGGGCTCTCCAGAAAACCCAGATGAGGATCAACCTGCTCGGGCCTCGACGGTACCCGAACTGGATAGGCTGCTCTGGGCACTCATGCTCTGCCTGACACAGCCTGAAGCCAGATGTCCAGACAGACAAGGAGACAGCTGGCCGCACACCCAGCACTTCGGACACGCCATGGTCTTATGCCGTCACCTCATCCTAACCTTGGTTTTCAGATATCTGAACCTAGACATTATATCAATTCTCCACACAGCTGGGTATAGCAAGCACAAAACAGAACCCCTCCTTCCACATGGCTGTCAAGCTTGCTCTTGGCATGGAGTCACACCTTCAGGGTGGGAGAATCC
Organism: Mustela nivalis; assembly: GCF_964662115.1. Classification (NCBI taxonomy): domain Eukaryota; kingdom Metazoa; phylum Chordata; class Mammalia; order Carnivora; family Mustelidae; genus Mustela; species Mustela nivalis. Next base: position 20,421 of record NW_028134691.1, on the reverse strand, counting down.
TTCATGGCCCCTGATGCCACGCCCAAACTTGAGTGCTGCTTGGGCACAAATTCACACTGTGACCCTCAGCATGAGCCCCATGTCAAAGAAAGGCCTTCAGGGCCTGGACCAAGAGCCCACATATGGGGCTTGCCAAGCCCCTATGCACCCAATCCTCACCACGGTTTGAATTTTCCAGTCGCCCCGCCCGTACCTGGAGCTCTGCTCTGGAATCCCTTTCTTGGAGAGACCCATGAGCCAGACAACACGACTCCACCCTTCCCACAAAATGACCCCAAACTCTTGGGAGCTGGGACAAATCCCCAGAGAGGGATACTCGTCCACAGTACCTGAGGACACCGCTCCAATCCACGGCTATCCCGGACACAACAACCAGAGACAAAAGCCTGAAGGAACGCCTCCCACTCGCCCTTGTTTCAGAGGCCCAGGAGCTCCCTCTCGGGCTGTACATCCGGCCTGCCATACCCTAGGCGCCACTCATAAGCTGAGTTTGTGTATTCAGACTTCTGTGCCCACAGCCTGGACCCACACAACATCCAGGCTAGGGCCTCTGGACCAAACAACGAAAGATTGTGCCTGCCCTCTCCAAGGAAAGCGTGTCCAATCCATTGACCACAACCCTACAGGTTAGGGAAAAGCTCCAAGGTCCCTGAGGCCATCAATAGTATAGGCCACCCTGGACTAAGAGGGGTTCTCTGACACCAGCGGAGCAACTATCTCCACTTAGACTCTCAGACAGTGTCCCCAGAGACAGAAGGTTGAAATGGACAGGCCCCCAGGCCCTAATCTGAACCTTAGCTTTGGTTTCCATGTTTCCGTTCTCAGAGGACTGTTTTCGTAGACCAGCACATGGGGCTTTTCTGAGGCACCAAACCAAACCTCTCTCACCTCCACATGGGCAGCTTTCTTACTGGGATGTATCAAACACTTCAGGTAGGAGAGTTCCGCAGGGCCACTGAACAACCAGCACATTCCAAGGTCTCCATGGACCCAAACGCACATTATGACGCATCCTCAGGAGAGGCCATTTCAACTCAGCCCCCTGGGTCGCGTGTTCCAGAGGCAGCAGATCAAACATATCTTGTCGCTAATAGCCAATGGGAATGCGAGGCATGCTGTACAGGGATCCATCCTTCGAACCCTGCTCTCCAGTCCTTCCATATGGTATGTCCTGGAGCCATGCAACAGGACTCGAATGTCCCGCAGAAGGAAACCTTGTGGTTTGGGGCAACCTCCAAACTCAGCGTGGGAAAACTTCCTTGGTCTCATGAGGCCCCCACTTCATGAAGGTGCCATCATGGACACATACTCCAGGCTCAGCCAACGTCTGATCCTCAGCCTGACTTCAGATGCAGGAGATTTTGATTCAGCCTCTGCAGAGTGGGCCTGCTCTGCCCTTGGCTCCAATCCTCACACTAGCTTGTGTTTTCAGACATCCGTCCTCACACTCCTGGCCCACAAACCCTCCCTACTGGGAATTCTGGGGCCACAATGAAGCACTGTGCCTGCCTCCCAGGAGAAAAACATTGTCTATGGCGCTGCCCAGAAACCCCAAATGAGGATCAAACTGCTTGGCCCTCGGCAACACCCCAATTGCATAGGCTACCTTAAACAGTGATGCTCTGTCGCAAATAGCCTGAGCCCAGACCTTCCAACAGACACCGACACAGCTGGCTGCACACCCAGCACATTGGACCCGCCACTGCCTTAGGCCACCATCCATTCCCAACCTGGGTTTTCAGTCATCGGAACCTAGACCTTATCTCCAATCCCTGCACAGGGGGGAACCTGATGCACAAGTCAGAACCCCTCCTTCCCCCTGGCAAGAAACCTTGCTGCTGGCAGTGAGTCAAACCTTCAGTGTAGGAGAAAACGGCATGGCCCATGAGGCCACGCCCAAGCGTGAGGGCCGCCTTGGGCACAAACACACATTGTGACCCTCAGCGTGAGTACCTTATTCAAGTAACGCCTCTCAGTGACTGGACCAAGAGCCCGCATATGTGGCTTGCCATGCAAATAGGCACCAAGGACAAACTAGCTGGTGTTTATTCCAGTTGAGGGAACCCACTGCTGTGCTCTAGAGTCCCTCTCCTGGGGGGTCCCCTGTGGCAGAAAACAGTACTCTTCATTCCCACAGAATGAACACAAACACTTGGGAGCTTGGACAATCCCCCGAGAGGAAGGCTCTTCCTCGGCCTCTGAGACAACCCCTACCCTGACCGGACACTGTAAACGCAACACCCAGAGACAAAATCCTGAGTGACTGCCTCCCACTTGCCCTACTTTGATTTCCAGAGGATCTCCCCTCACGGACTAGAGATCAGGCCTGCCATTACATTGGCCCCTAGCTGAGACAAGTTTGCTTTTTCAGACATCTGTCCCCACAGTCCTGGCAAACACAGCCTCTAGGCTGGGTCCTCTGGAGCCATACCACAGGACCGTGCCTGCTCTCTCCTGGGAAACTGTGTCCATTCCTTTGGCCACACACCTCCAGAATATGAGAAACCTCAAGGCCTCCGAGGACATCCCACTACTGGGAGCCTCACTGGACTCACAGGGGCATTCGGACACAAGCTGAGCAGCTACATCCATGAATGCATGCACACAGATGTCAACAGAGATAGAAGGTTGAGCCGGACAGGCCTTTAGGCCGTAGTCTCAACTCTTGCTTCTGTTTCCAGGTGTCACTCCTCAGAGGCTTTGGTCGAAGAACAGGGTATGGGGCTTTCCTGAGGCACGGAACAGAACTCCTCTCGTCTCCACATGGGAAGTTTCCTTGTTGGAGCCGTGTCAAACACCTCATGTTGGAGAATCCTGCAGAGACCCTGAGCCACCTCCACATTCCAAGGTCTCCCAGGCCAACAAACCACAGTAGGACTCATCTTCAGGAGAGTCCATTTCAACTCTCCCCTCTGGGTAGCTCACCCAGGAGCCCGCAGATTGAGCCTGCCTTGTCCTGACTAAAGAGTGGGAATATGAGGTGGCGTTCCCAGGCATCCATGCTTAGACACCTGCTCTCGAGTCTTACCATATGGGGCCTCTTGGAACCATCCAATAGGACTCGACTGTCGTGCAGAAGGTAACCTTCAGTTTTGGAGCAGTTCACAAATCCCATCGTAGGCAAAACTTTCTGGCCTCATGAAGCCCCCACACCCTTCAGGAAGAGGCCATGCTGGACAAGAACTCTAACCTGAGGCACGTCTCATGGTTGACATGACCTCAGTGCAGGAGATCTCGATTCAGCCTCTGCAGAGTGGGCCTGCCGTGCCCTCGGTCCCAAACCTCACGCTAGCTTGTGTTTTCAGACTTCCTTCCTCACACTCCTGGCAAACAAGCCCTCCGGACTAGGAACTCCGGAACCAAAACCCAGCCCAGTGTCTGCCCAACGGAAGAAAAACGTTTCCCTGTGGGGCTCTCCAGAAAACCCAGATGAGGATCAACCTGCTCGGGCCTCGACGGTACCCGAACTGGATAGGCTGCTCTGGGCACTCATGCTCTGCCTGACACAGCCTGAAGCCAGATGTACAGACAGACAAGGAGACAGCTGGCCGCACACCCAGCACTTCGGACACGCCATGGTCTTATGCCGTCAACTCATCCTAACCTTGGTTTTCAGATATCTGAACCTAGACATTATATCAATTCTCCACACAGCTGGGTATAGCAAGCACAAAACAGAACCCCTCCTTCCACATGGCTGTCAAGCTTGCTCTTGGCATGGAGTCACACCTTCAGGGTGGGAGAATCCTTCATGGCCCCTGATGCCACGCCCAAACTTGAGTGCTGCTTGGGCACAAATTCACACTGTGACCCTCAGCATGAGCCCCATGTCAAAGAAAGGCCTTCAGGGCCTGGACCAAGAGCCCACATATGGGGCTTGCCAAGCCCCTATGCACCCAATCCTCACCACGGTTTGAATTTTCCAGTCGCCCCGCCCGTACCTGGAGCTCTGCTCTGGAATCCCTTTCTTGGAGAGACCCATGAGCCAGACAACACGACTCCACCCTTCCCACAAAATGACCCCAAACTCTTGGGAGCTGGGACAAATCCCCAGAGAGGGATACTCGTCCACAGTACCTGAGGCCACCGCTCCAATCCACGGCTATCCCGGACACAACAACCAGAGACAAAAGCCTGAAGGAACGCCTCCCACTCGCCCTTGTTTCAGAGGCCCAGGAGCTCCCTCTCGGGCTGTACATCCGGCCTGCCATACCCTAGGCGCCACTCATAAGCTGAGTTTGTGTATTCAGACTTCTGTGCCCACAGCCTGGACCCACACAACATCCAGGCTAGGGCCTCTGGACCAAACAACGAAAGATTGTGCCTGCCCTCTCCAAGGAAAGCGTGTCCAATCCATTGACCACAACCCTACAGGTTAGGGAAAAGCTCCAAGGTCCCTGAGGCCATCAATAGTATAGGCCACCCTGGACTAAGAGGGGTTCTCTGACACCAGCAGAGCAACTATCTCCACTTAGACTCTCAGACAGTGTCCCCAGAGACAGAAGGTTGAAATGGACAGGCCCCCAGGCCCTAATCTGAACCTTAGCTTTGGTTTCCATGTTTCCGTTCTCAGAGGACTGTTTTCGTAGACCAGCACATGGGGCTTTTCTGAGGCACCAAACCAAACCTCTCTCACCTCCACATGGGCAGCTTTCTTACTGGGATGTATCAAACACTTCAGGTAGGAGAGTTCCGCAGGGCCACTGAACAACCAGCACATTCCAAGGTCTCCATGGACCCAAACGCACATTATGACGCATCCTCAGGAGAGGCCATTTCAACTCAGCCCCCTGGGTCGCGTGTTCCAGAGGCAGCAGATCAAACATATCTTGTCGCTAATAGCCAATGGGAATGCGAGGCATGCTGTACAGGGATCCATCCTTCGAACCCTGCTCTCCAGTCCTTCCATATGGTATGTCCTGGAGCCATGCAACAGGACTCGAATGTCCCGCAGAAGGAAACCTTGTGGTTTGGGGCAACCTCCAAACTCAGCGTGGGAAAACTTCCTTGGCCTCATGAGGCCCCCACTTCATGAAGGTGCCATCATGGACACATACTCCAGGCTCAGCCAACGTCTGATCCTCAGCCTGACTTCAGATGCAGGAGATTTTGATTCAGCCTCTGCAGAGTGGGCCTGCTCTGCCCTTGGCTCCAATCCTCACACTAGCTTGTGTTTTCAGACATCCGTCCTCACACTCCTGGCCCACAAACCCTCCCTACTGGGAATTCTGGGGCCACAATGAAGCACTGTGCCTGCCTCCCAGGAGAAAAACATTGTCTATGGCGCTGCCCAGAAACCCAAAATGAGGATCAAACTGCTTGGCCCTCGGCAACACCCCAATTGCATAGGCTACCTTAAACAGTGATGCTCTGTCGCAAATAGCCTGAGCCCAGACCTTCCAACAGACACCGACACAGCTGGCTGCACACCCAGCACATTGGACCCGCCACTGCCTTAGGCCACCATCCATTCCCAACCTGGGTTTTCAGTCATCGGAACCTAGACCTTATCTCCAATCCCTGCACAGGGGGGAACCTGATGCACAAGTCAGAACCCCTCCTTCCCCCTGGCAAGAAACCTTGCTGCTGGCAGTGAGTCAAACCTTCAGTGTAGGAGAAAACGGCATGGCCCATGAGGCCACGCCCAAGCGTGAGGGCCGCCTTGGGCACAAACACACATTGTGACCCTCAGCGTGAGTACCTTATTCAAGTAACGCCTCTCAGTGACTGGACCAAGAGCCCGCATATGTGGCTTGCCATGCAAATAGGCACCAAGGACAAACTAGCTGGTGTTTATTCCAGTTGAGGGAACCCACTGCTGTGCTCTAGAGTCCCTCTCCTGGGGGGTCCCCTGTGGCAGAAAACAGTACTCTTCATTCCCACAGAATGAACACAAACACTTGGGAGCTTGGACAATCCCCCGAGAGGAAGGCTCTTCCTCGGCCTCTGAGACAACCCCTACCCTGACCGGACACTGTAAACGCAACACCCAGAGACAAAATCCTGAGTGACTGCCTCCCACTTGCCCTACTTTGATTTCCAGAGGATCTCCCCTCACGGACTAGAGATCAGGCCTGCCATTACATTGGCCCCTAGCTGAGCCAAGTTTGCTTTTTCAGACATCTGTCCCCACAGTCCTGGCAAACACAGCCTCTAGGCTGGGTCCTCTGGAGCCATACCACAGGACCGTGCCTGCTCTCTCCTGGGAAACTGTGTCCATTCCTTTGGCCACACACCTCCAGAATATGAGAAACCTCAAGGCCTCCGAGGACATCCCACTACTGGGACCTCACTGGACGCACAGGGGCATTCGGACACAAGCTGAGCAGCTACATCCATGAATGCATGCACACAGATGTCAACAGAGATAGAAGGTTGAGCCGGACAGGCCTTTAGGCCGTAGTCTCAACTCTTGCTTCTGTTTCCAGGTGTCACTCCTCAGAGGCTTTGGTTCGAAGAACAGGGTATGGGGCTTTCCTGAGGCACGGAACAGAACTCCTCTCGTCTCCACATGGGAAGTTTCCTTGTTGGAGCCGTGTCAAACCCCTCATGTTGGAGAATCCTGCAGAGACCCTGAGCCACCTCCACATTCCAAGGTCTCCCAGGCCAGCAAACCACAGTAGGACTCATCTTCAGGAGAGTCCATTTCAACTCTCCCCTCTGGGTAGCTCACCCAGGAGCCCGCAGATTGAGCCTGCCTTGTCCTGACTAAAGAGTGGGAATATGAGGTGGCGTTCCCAGGCATCCATGCTTAGACACCTGCTCTCGAGTCTTACCATATGGGGCCTCTTGGAACCATCCAATAGGACTCGACTGTCGTGCAGAAGGTAACCTTCAGGTTTGGAGCAGTTCACAAATCCCATCGTAGCCAAAACTTTCTGGCCTCATGAAGCCCCCACACCCTTCAGGAAGAGGCCATGCTGGACAAGAACTCTAGCCTGAGGCACGTCTCATAGTTGACATGACCTCAGTGCAGGAGATCTCGATTCAGCCTCTGCAGAGTGGGCCTGCCGTGCCCTCGGTCCCAAACCTCACGCTAGCTTGTGTTTTCAGACTTCCTTCCTCACACTCCTGGCAAACAAGCCCTCCGGACTAGGAACTCCGGAACCAAAAACCAGCCCAGTGTCTGCCCAACGGAAGAAAAATGTTTCCCTGTGGGGGTCTCCAGAAAACCCAGATGAAGATCAACCTGCTCGGGCCTCGACGGTACCCGAACTGGATAGGCTGCTCTGGGCACTCATGCTCTGCCTGACACAGCCTGAAGCCAGACGTCCAGACAGACAAGGAGACAGCTGGCCGCACACCCAGCACTTCGGACACGCCATGGTCTTATGCCGTCACCTCATCCTAACCTTGGTTTTCAGATATCTGAACCTAGACATTATATCAATTCTCCACACAGCTGGGTATAGCAAGCACAAAACAGAACCCCTCCTTCCCCATGGCTGTCAAGCTTGCTCTTGGCATGGAGTCACACCTTCAGGGTGGGAGAATCCTTCATGGCCACTGATGCCACGCCCAAACTTGAGTGCTGCTTGGGCACAAACAGCGAAAGATTGTGCCTGCCCTCTCCAAGGAAAGCGTGCCCAATCCATTGACCACAACCCTACAGGTTAGGGAAAAGCTCCAAGGTACCTGAGGCCATCAATAGTATAGGCCACCCTGGACTAAGAGGGGTTCTCTGACACCAGCGGAGCAACTATCTCCACTTAGACTCTCAGACAGTGTCCCCAGAGACAGAAGGTTGAAATAGACAGGCCCCCAGGCCCTAAGCTGAACCTTAGCTTTGGTTTCCATGTTTCCGTTCTCAGAGGACTGTTTTCGTAGACCAGCACATGGGGCTTTTCTGAGGCACCAATCCAAACATCTCTCATCTCCACATGGGCAGCTTTCTTACTGGGATGTATCAAACACTTCAGGTAGGAGAGTTCCGCAGGGCCACTGAACAACCAGCACATTCCAAGGTCTCCATGGACCCAAACGCACATTATGACGCATCCTCAGGAGAGGCCATTTCAACTCAGCCCCGTGGGTCGCGTGTTCCAGAGGCAGCAGATCAAACATATCTTGTCGCTAATAGCCAATGGAAATGCGAGGCATGCTGTACAGGGATCGATCCTTCGAACCCTGCTCTCCAGTCCTTCCATATGGTATGTCCTGGAGCCATGCAACAGGACTCGAATGTCCCGCAGAAGGAAACCTTGTGGTTTGGGGCAACCTCCAAACTCAGCGTGGGAAAACTTCCTTGGCCTCATGAGGCCCCCACTTCATGAAGGTGCCATCATGGACACATACTCCAGCCTCAGCCAAAGTCTGATCCTCAGCCTGACTTCAGATGAAGGAGATTTTGATTCAGCCTCTGCAGAGTGGGCCTGCTCTGCCCTTGGCTCCAATCCTCACACTAGCTTGTGTTTTCAGATTTCCGTCCTCACACTCCTGGCCCACAAACCCTCCCTACTGGCAATTCTGGGGCCACAATGAAGCACTGTGCCTGCCTCCCAGGAGAAAAACATTGTCTATGGCGCTGCCCAGATACCCCAAATGAGGATCAAACTGCTTGGCCCTCGGCAACACCCCAATTGCATAGGCTACCTTAAACAGTGATGCTCTGTCGCAAATAGCCTGAGCCCAGACCTTCCAACAGACACCGACACAGCTGGCTGCACACCCAGCACATTGGACCCGCCACTGCCTTAGGCCACCATCCATTCCCAACCTGGGTTTTCAGTCATCGGAACCTAGACCTTATCTCCAATCCCTGCACAGGGGGGAACCTGATGCACAAGTCAGAACCCCTCCTTCCCCCTGGCAAGAAACCTTGCTGCTGGCAGTGAGTCAAACCTTCAGTGTAGGAGAAAACGGCATGGCCCATGAGGCCACGCCCAAGCGTGAGGGCCGCCTTGGGCACAAACACACATTGTGACCCTCAGCGTGAGTACCTTATTCAAGTAACGCCTCTCAGTGACTGGACCAAGAGCCCGCATATGTGGCTTGCCATGCAAATAGGAACCCAGGACTAACTAGATGGTGTGTATTCCAGTTAAGGGAACCCACTGCTGTGCTCTAGAGTCCCTCTCCTGGGGGGTCCCCTGTGGCAGAAAACAGTACTCTTTATTCCCACAGAATGAACACCAACACTTGGGAGCTTGGACAATCCCCCGAGAGGAAGGCTCTTCCTCGGCCTCTGAGACAACACCTACCCTGACCAAACACTCTAAACGCAACAGCCAGAGACAAAATCCTGAGTGACTGCCTCCCACTTGCCCTACTTTGATTTCCAGAGGATCTCCCCTCACGGACTAGAGATCAGGCCTGCCATTACATTGGCCCCTAGCTTAGCCAAGTTTGCTTTTTCAGACAGTTGTCCCCACAGCCCTGGCAAACACAGCCTCTAGGCTGGGTCCTCTGGAGCCATACCACAGGACCGTGCCTGCTCTCTCCTGGGAAACTGTGTCCATACCTTTGGCCACACACCTCCAGAATATGAGAAACCTCAAGGCCTCCGAGGACATCCCACTACTGGGAGCCTCACTGGACTCACAGGGGCATTCCGACACAAGCTGAGCAGCTACATCCATGAATGCATGCACACAGATATCAACAGAGATAGAAGGTTGAGCCGGACAGGCCTTTAGGCCGTAGTCTCAACTCTTGCTTTGGTTTCCAGGTGTCACTCCTCAGAGGCTGTGGTTCGAAGAAATGGTATGGGGCTTTCCTGAGGCACGGAACAGAACTCCTCTCGTCTCCACATGGGAAGTTTCCTTGTTGGAGCCGTGTCAAACACCTCATGTTGGAGAATCCTGCAGAGTCCCTGAGCCACCTCCACATTCCAAGGTCTCCCAGGCCACCAAGCCACAGTAGGACTCATCTTCAGGAGAGTCCATTTCAACTCTCCCCTCTGGGTAGCTCACCCAGGAGCCCGCAGATTGAGCCTGCCTTGTCCTGACTAAAGAGTGGGAATATGAGGTGGCGTTCCCAGGCATCCATGCTTAGACACCTGCTCTCGAGTCTTTCCATATGGGGCCTCTTGGAACCATCCAATAGGACTCGACTGTCGTGCAGAAGGTAACCTTCAGTTTTGGAGCAGTTCACAAATCCCCTCGTAGGCAAAACTTTCTGGCCTCATGAAGCCCCCACACCCTTCAGGAAGAGGCCATGCTGGACAAGAACTCTAGCCTGAGGCACGTCTCATAGTTGACATGACCTCAGTGCAGGAGATCTCGATTCAGCCTCTGCAGAGTGGGCCTGCCGTGCCCTCGGTCCCAAACCTCACGATAGCTTGTGTTTTCAGACTTCCTTCCTCACACTCCTGGCAAACAAGCCCTCCGGACTAGGAACTCCGGAACCAAAACCCAGCCCAGTGTCTGCCCAACGGAAGAAAAACGTTTCCCTGTGGGGCTCTCCAGAAAACCCAGATGAGGATCAACCTGCTCGGGCCTCGACGGTACCCAAACGGGATAGGCTGCTCTGGGCCCTCATGCTCTGCCTGACACAGCCTGAAGCTAGATGTCCAGACAGTCAAGGAGACAGCTGGCCGCACACCCAGCACTTCGGACACGCCATGGTCTTATGCCGTCACCTCATCCTAACCTTGGTTTTCAGATATCTGAACCTAGACATTATATCAATTCTCCACACAGCTGGGTATAGCAAGCACAAAACAGAACCCCTCCTTCCCCATGGCTGTCAAGCTTGCTCTTGGCATGGAGTCACACCTTCAGGGTGGGAGAATCCTTCATGGCCCCTGATGCCACGCCCAAACTTGAGTGCTGCTTGGGCACAAATTCACACTTTGACCCTCAGCATGAGCCCCATGTAAAAGAAAGGCCTTCAGGGCCTGGAACAAGAGCCCACATATGGGGCTTGCCAAGCCCCTATGCACCCAATCCTCACCACGGTTTGAATTTTCCAGTCGCCCCGCCCGTACCTGGAGCTCTGCTCTGGAATCCCTTTCTTGGAGAGACCCATGAGCCAGACAACACGACTCCACCCTTCCCACAAAATGACCCCAAACTCTTGGGAGCTGGGACAAATCCGAAGAGAGGGATACTCGTCCACAGTACCTGAGGCCACCGCTCCAATCCACGGCTATCCCGGACACAACATCCAGAGACAAAAGCCTGAAGGAACGCCTCCCACTCGCCCTTGTTTCAGAGGCCCAGGAGCTCCCTCTCGGGCTGTACATCCGGCCTGCCATACCCTAGGCGCCACTCATAAGCTGAGTTTGTGTATTCAGACTTCTGTGCCCACAGCCTGGACCCACACAACATCCAGGCTAGGGCCTCTGGACCAAACAGCGAAAGATTGTGCCTGCCCTCTCCAAGGAAAGCGTGCCCAATCCATTGACCACAACCCTACAGGTTAGGGAAAAGCTCCAAGGTCCCTGAGGCCATAAATAGTATAGGCCACCCTGGACTAAGAGGGGTTCTCTGAAACCGGCAGAGCAACTATCTCCACTTAGACTCTCAGACAGTGTCCCCAAAGACAGAAGGTTGAAATGGACAGGCCCCCAGGCCCTAATCTGAACCTTAGCTTTGGTTTCCATGTTTCCGTTCTCAGAGGACTGTTTTCGTAGACCAGCACATGGGGCTTTTCTGAGGCACCAAACCAAACCTCTCTCATCTCCACATGGGCAGCTTTCTTACTGGGATGTATCAAACACTTCAGGTAGGAGAGTTCCGCAGGGCCACTGAACAACCAGCACATTCCAAGGTCTCCATGGACCCAAACGCACATTATGACGCATCCTAAGGAGAGGCCATTTCAACTCAGCCCCCTGGGTCGTGTGTTCCAGAGGCAGCAGATCAAACATATCTTGTCGCTAATAGCCAATGGAAATGCGAGGCATGCTGTACAGGGATCCATCCTTCGAACCCTGCTCTCCAGTCCTTCCATATGGTATGTCCTGGAGCCATGCAACAGGACTCGAATGTCCCGCAGAAGGAAACCTTGTGGTTTGGGGCAACCTCCAAACTCAGCGTGGGAAAACTTCCTTGGCCTCATGAGGCCCCCACTTCATGAAGGTGCCATCATGGACACATACTCCAGGCTCAGCCAACGTCTGATCCTCAGTTTGACTTCAGATGCAGGAGATTTTGATTCAGCCTCTGCAGAGTGGGCCTGCTCTGCCCTTGGCTCCAATCCTCACACTAGCTTGTGTTTTCAGACTTCCGTCCTCACACTCCTGGCCCACAAACCCTCCCTACTGGGAATTCTGGGGCCACAATGAAGCACTGTGCCTGCCTCCCAGGAGAAAAACATTGTCTATGGCGCTGCCCAGAAACCCCAAATGAGGATCAAACTGCTTGGCCCTCGGCAACACCCCAATTGCATAGGCTACCTTAAACAGTGATGCTCTGTCGCAAATAGCCTGAGCCCAGACCTTCCAACAGACACCGACACAGCTGGCTGCACACCCAGCACATTGGACCCGCCACTGCCTTAGGCCACCATCCATTCCCAACCTGGGTTTTCAGTCATCGGAACCTAGACCTTATCTCCAATCCCTGCACAGGGGGGAACCTGATGCACAAGTCAGAACCCCTCCTTCCCCCTGGCAAGAAACCTTGCTGCTGGCAGTGAGTCAAACCTTCAGTGTAGGAGAAAACGGCATGGCCCATGAGGCCACGCCCAAGCGTGAGGGCCGCCTTGGGCACAAACACACATTGTGACCCTCAGCGTGAGTACCTTATTCAAGTAACGCCTCTCAGTGACTGGACCAAGAGCCCGCATATGTGGCTTGCCATGCCCATAGGCACCCAGGACTAACTAGTTGGTGTGTATTCCAGTTGAGGGAACCCACTGCTGTGCTCTAGAGTCCCTCTCCTGGGGGGTCCCCTGTGGCAGAAAACAGTACTCTTCATTCCCACAGAATGAACACAAACACTTGGGAGCTTGGACAATCCCCCGAGAGGAAGGCTCTTCCTCGGCCTCTGAGACAACCCCTACCCTGACCGGACACTGTAAACGCAACACCCAGAGACAAAATCCTGAGTGACTGCCTCCCACTTGCCCTACTTTGATTTCCAGAGGATCTCCCCTCACGGACTAGAGATCAGGCCTGCCATTACATTGGCCCCTAGCTGAGACAAGTTTGCTTTTTCAGACATCTGTCCCCACAGTCCTGGCAAACACAGCCTCTAGGCTGGGTCCTCTGGAGCCATACCACAGGACCGTGCATGCTCTCTCCTGGCAAACTGTGTCCATTCCTTTGGCCACACACCTCCAGAATATGAGAAACCTCAAGGCCTCCGAGGACATCCCACTACTGGGAGCCTCACTGGACTCACAGGGGCATTCGGACACAAGCTGAGCAGCTACATCCATGAATGCATGCACACAGATGTCAACAGAGATAGAAGGTTGAGCCGGACAGGCCTTTAGGCCGTAGTCTCAACTCTTGCTTTGGTTTCCAGGTGTCACTCCTCAGAGGCTTTGGTTCGAAGAACAGGGTATGGGGCTTTCCTGAGGCACGGAACTGAACTCCTCTCGTCTCCACATGGGAAGTTTCCTTGTTGGAGCCGTGTCAAACACCTCATGTTGGAGAATCCTGCAGAGACCCTGAGCCACCTCCACATTCCAAGGTCTCCCAGGCCAACAAACCACAGTAGGACTCATCTTCAGGAGAGTCCATTTCAACTCTCCCCTCTGGGTAGCTCACCCAGGAGCCCGCAGATTGAGCCTGCCTTGTCCTGACTAAAGAGTGGGAATATGAGGTGGCGTTCCCAGGCATCCATGCTTAGACACCTGCTCTCGAGTCTTACCATATGGGGCCTCTTGGAACCATCCAATAGGACTCGACTGTCGTGCAGAAGGTAACCTTCAGTTTTGGAGCAGTTCACAAATCCCATCGTAGGCAAAACTTTCTGGCCTCATGAAGCCCCCACACCCTTCAGGAAGAGGCCTTGCTGGACAAGAACTCTAGCCTGAGGCACGTCTCATAGTTGACATGACCTCAGTGCAGGAGATCTCGATTCAGCCTCTGCAGAGTGGGCCTGCCGTGCCCTCGGTCCCAAACCTCACGCTAGCTTGTGTTTTCAGACTTCCTTCCTCACACTCCTGGCAAACAAGCCCTCCGGACTAGGAACTCCGGAACCAAAACCCAGCCCAGTGTCTGCCCAACGGAAGAAAACGTTTCCCTGTGGGGGTATCCAGAAAACCCAGATGAGGATCAACCTGCTCGGGCCTCGACGGTACCCGAACTGGATAGGCTGCTCTGGGCACTCATGCTCTGCCTGACACAGCCTGAAGCCAGACGTCCAGACAGACAAGGAGACAGCTGGCCGCACACCCAGCACTTCGGACACGCCATGGTCTTATGCCGTCACCTCATCCTAACCTTGGTTTTCAGATATCTGAACCTAGACTTTATATCAATTCACCACACAGCTGGGTATAGCAAGCACAAAACAGAACTCCTCCTTCCCCATGGCTGTCAAGCTTGCTCTTGGCATGGAGTCACACCTTCAGGGTGGGAGAATCCTTCATGGCCACTGATGCCACGCCCAAACTTGAGTGCTGCTTGGGCACAAATTCACACTGTGACCCTCAGCATGAGCCCCATGTCAAAGAAAGGCCTGTCAGGGCCTGGACCAGGAGCTCACATATGGGGCTTGCCAAGCCCCTATGCACCCAATCCTCACCACGGTTTGAATTTTCCAGTCGCCCCGCCCGTACCTGTAGCTCTGCTCTGGAATCCCTTTCTTGGAGAGACCCATGAGCCAGACAACACGACTCCACCCTTCCCACAAAATGACCCCAAACTCTTGGGAGCTGGGACAAATCCCCAGAGAGGGATACTTGTCCACAGTACCTGAGGCCACCGCTCCAATCCACGGCTATCCCGGACACAACATCCAGAGACTAAAGCCTGAAGGAACGCCTCCCACTCGCCCTTGTTTCAGAGGCCCAGGAGCTCCCTCTCGGGCTGTACATCCGGCCTGCCATACCCTAGGCGCCACTCATAAGCTAGTTTGTGTATTCAGACTTCTGTGCCCACAGCCTGGACCCACACAACATCCAGGCTAGGGCCTCTGGACCAAACAGCGAAAGATTGTGCCTGCCCTCTCCAAGGAAAGCGTGCCCAATCCATTGACCACAACCCTACAGGTTAGGGAAAAGCTCCAAGGTACCTGAGGCCATCAATAGTATAGGCCACCCTGGACTAAGAGGGGTTCTCTGACACCAGCGGAGCAACTATCTCCACTTAGACTCTCAGACAGTGTCCCCAGAGACAGAAGGTTGAAATGGACAGGCCCCCAGGCCCTAATCTGAACCTTAGCTTTGGTTTCCATGTTTCCGTTCTCAGAGGACTGTTTTCGTAGACCAGCACATGGGGCTTTTCTGAGGCACCAAACCAAACCTCTCTCACCTCCACATGGGCAGCTTTCTTACTGGGATGTATCAAACACTTCAGGTAGGAGAGTTCCGCAGGGCCACTGAACAACCAGCACATTCCAAGGTCTCCATGGACCCAAACGCACATTATGACGCATCCTCAGGAGAGGCCATTTCAACTCAGCCCCCTGGGTCGCGTGTTCCAGAGGCAGCAGATCAAACATATCTTGTCGCTAATAGCCAATGGGAATGCGAGGCATGCTGTACAGGGATCCATCCTTCGAACCCTGCTCTCCAGTCCTTCCATATGGTATGTCCTGGAGCCATGCAACAGGACTCGAATGTCCCGCAGAAGGAAACCTTGTGGTTTGGGGCAACCTCCAAACTCAGCGTGGGAAAACTTCCTTGGCCTCATGAGGCCCCCACTTCATGAAGGTGCCATCATGGACACATACTCCAGCCTCAGCCAACGTCTGATCCTCAGCCTGACTTCAGATGCAGGAGATTTTGATTCAGCCTCTGCAGAGTGGGCCTGCTCTGCCCTTGGCTCCAATCCTCACACTAGCTTGTGTTTTCAGACTTCCGTCCTCACACTCCTGGCCCACAAACCCTCCCTACTGGGAATTCTGGGGCCACAATGAAGCACTGTGCCTGCCTCCCAGGAGAAAAACATTGTCTATGGCGCTGCCCAGAAACCCCAAATGAGGATCAAACTGCTTGGCCCTCGGCAACACCCCAATTGCATAGGCTACCTTAAACAGTGATGCTCTGTCGCAAATAGCCTGAGCCCAGACCTTCCAGCAGACACCGACACAGCTGGCTGCACACCCAGCACATTGGACCCGCCACTGCCTTAGGCCACCATCCATTCCCAACCTGGGTTTTCAGTCATCGGAACCTAGACCTTATCTCCAATCCCTGCACAGGGGGGAACCTGATGCACAAGTCAGAACCCCTCCTTCCCCCTGGCAAGAAACCTTGCTGCTGGCAGTGAGTCAAACCTTCAGTGTAGGAGAAAACAGCATGGCCCATGAGGCCACGCCCAAGCGTGAGGGCCGCCTTGGGCACAAACACACATTGTGACCCTCAGCGTGAGTACCTTATTCAAGTAACGCCTCTCAGTGACTGGACCAAGAGCCCGCATATGTGGCTTGCCATGCCCATAGGCACCCAGGACTAACTAGATGGTCTGTATTCCAGTTAAGGGAACCCACTGCTGTGCTCTAGAGTCCCTCTCCTGGGGGGTCCCCTGTGGCAGAAAACAGTACTCTTCATTCCCACAGAATGAACACAAACACTTGGGAGCTTGGACAATCCCCCGAGAGGAAGGCTCTTCCTCGGCCTCTGAGACAACCCCTACCCTGACCGGACACTGTAAACGCAACACCCAGAGACAAAATCCTGAGTGACTGCCTCCCACTTGCCCTACTTTGATTTCCAGAGGATCTCCCCTCACAGACTAGAGATCAGGCCTGCCATTACATTGGCCCCTAGCTGAGACAAGTTTGCTTTTTCAGACATCTGTCCCCACAGTCCTGGCAAACGCAGCCTCTAGGCTGGGTCCTCTGGAGCCATACCACAGGACCGTGCATGCTCTCTCCTGGCAAACTGTGTCCATTCCTTTGGCCACACACCTCCAGAATATGAGAAACCTCAAGGCCTCCGAGGACATCCCACTACTGGGAGCCTCACTGGACTCACAGGGGCATTCGGACACAAGCTGAGCAGCTACATCCATGAATGCATGCACACAGATGTCAACAGAGATAGAAGGTTGAGCCGGACAGGCCTTTAGGCCGTAGTCTCAACTCTTGCTTTGGTTTCCAGGTGTCACTCCTCAGAGGCTGTGGTTCGAAGAACAGGGTATGGGGCTTTCCTGAGGCACGGAACAGAACTCCTCTCGTCTCCACATGGGAAGTTTCCTTGTTGGAGCCGTGTCAAACACCTCATGTTGGAGAATCCTGCAGAGTCCCTGAGCCACCTCCACATTCCAAGGTCTCCCAGGCCACCAAGCCACAGTAGGACTCATCTTCAGGAGAGTGCATTTCAACTCTCCTCTCTGGGTAGCTCACCCAGGAGCCCGCAGATTGAGCCTGCCTTGTCCTGACTAAAGAGTGGGAATATGATGTGGCGTTCCCAGGCATCCATGCTTAGACACCTGCTCTCGAGTCTTTCCATATGGGGCCTCTTGGAACCATCCAATAGGACTCGACTGTCGTGCAGAAGGTAACCTTCAGGTTTGGAGCAGTTCACAAATCCCATCGTAGCCAAAATTTTCTGGCCTCATGAAGCCCCCACACCATTCAGGAAGAGGCCATGCTGGACAAGAACTCTAGCCTGAGGCACGTCTCATAGTTGACATGACCTCAGTGCAGGAGATCTCGATTCAGCCTCTGCAGAGTGGGCCTGCCGTGCCCTCGGTCCCAAACCTCACGCTAGCTTGTGTTTTCAGACTTCCTACCTCACACTCCTGGCAAACAAGTCCTCCGGACTAGGAACTCCAGAACCACAACCCAGCCCAGTGTCTGCCCAACGGAAGAAAAACGTTTCCCTGTGGGGCTCTCCAGAAAACCCAGATGAGGATCAACCTGCTCGGGCCTCGATGGTACCCGAACTGGATAGGCTGCTCTGGGCACTCATGCTCTGCCTGACACAGCCTGAAGTCAGACGTCCAGACAGACAAGGAGACAGCTGGCCGCACACCCAGCACTTCGAACACGCCATGGTCTTATGCCGTCACATCATCCTAACCTTGGTTTTCAGATATCTGAACCTAGACATTATATCAATTCTCCACACAGCTGGGTATAGCAAGCACAAAACAGAACTCCTCCTTCCCCATGGCTGTCAAGCTTGCTCTTGGCATGGAGTCACACCTTCAGGGTGGGAGAAACCTTCATGGCCCCTGATGCCACGCCCAAACTTGAGTGCTGCTTGGGCACATATTCACACTGTGACCCTCCGCATGAGCACCATGTCAAAGAAAGGCCTTCAGGGCCTGGACCAAGAGCCCACATATGGGGCTTGCCAAGCCCCTATGCACCCAATCCTCACCACGGTTTGAATTTTCCAGTCGCCCCACCCGTACCTAGAGCTCTGCTCTGGAATCCCTTTCTTGGAGAGACCCATGAGCCAGACAACACGACTCCACCCTTCCCACAAAATGACCCCAAACTCTTGGGAGCTGGGACAAATCCCCAGAGAGGGATACTCGTCCACAGTACCTGAGGCCACCGCTCCAATCCACGGCTATCCCGGACACAACATCCAGAGACAAAAGCCTGAAGGAACGCCTCCCACTCGCCCTTGTTTCAGAGGCCCAGGAGCTCCCTCTCGGGCTGTATATCCGGCCTGCCATACCCTAGGCGCCACTCATAAGCTGAGTTTGTGTATTCAGACATCTGTGCCCACAGCCTGGACCCACACAACATCCAGGCTATGGCCTCTGGACCAAACAGCGAAAGATTGTGCCTGCCCTCTCCAAGGAAAGTGTGCCCAATCCATTGACCACAACCCTACAGGTTAGGGAAAAGCTCCAAGGTCCCTGAGGCCATCAATAGTATAGGCCACCCTGGACTAAGAGGGGCTCTCTGACACCAGCGGAGCAACTATCTCCACTTAGACTCTCAGACAGTGTCCCCAGAGACAGAAGGTTGAAATGGACAGGCCCCCAGGCCCTAATCTGAACCTTAGCTTTGGTTTCCATGTTTCCGTTCTCAGAGGACTGTTTTCGTAGACCAGCACATGGGGCTTTTCTGAGGCACCAAACCAAACCTCTCTCATCTCCACATGGGCAGCTTTCTTACTGGGATGTATCGAACACTTCAGGTAGGAGAGTTCCGCAGGGCCACTGAACAACCAGCACATTCCAAAGTCTCCATGGACCCAAACGCACATTATGACGCATCCTCAGGAGAGGCCATTTCAACTCAGCCCCCTGGGTCGCGTGTTCCAGAGGCAGCAGATCAAACATATCTTGTCGCTAATAGCCAATGGGAATGCGAGGCATGCTGTACAGGGATCCATCCTTCGAACCCTGCTCTCCAGTCCTTCCATATGGTATGTCCTGGAGCCATGCAACAAGACTCGAATGTCCCGCAGAAGGAAACCTTGTGGTTTGGGGCAACCTCCAAACTCAGCGTGGGAAAACTTCCTTGGCCTCATGAGGCCCCCACTTCATGAAGGTGCCATCATGGACACATACTCCAGCCTCAGCCAACGTCTGATCCTCAGCCTGACTTCAGATGCAGGAGATTTTGATTCAGCCTCTGCAGAGTGGGCCTGCACTGCCCTTGGCTCCAATCCTCACACTAGCTTGTGTTTTCAGACTTCCATCCTCACACTCCTGGCCCACAAACCCTCCCTACTGGGAATTCTGGGGCCACAATGAAGCACTGTGCCTGCCTCCCAGGAGAAAAACATTGTCTATGGCGCTGCCCAGAAACCCCAAATGAGGATCAAACTGCTTGGCCCTCGGCAACACCCCAATTGCATAGGCTACCTTAAACAGTGATGCTCTGTCGCAAATAGCCTGAGCCCAGACCTTCCAACAGACACCGACACAGCTGGCTGCACACCCAGCACATTGGACCCGCCACTGCCTTAGGCCACCATCCATTCCCAACCTGGGTTTTCAGTCATCGGAACCTAGACCTTATCTCCAATCCCTGCACAGGGGGGAACCTGATGCACAAGTCAGAACCCCTCCTTCCCCATGGCAAGAGACCTTGCTGCTGGCAGTGAGTCAAACCTTCAGTGTAGGAGAAAACGGCATGGCCCATGAGGCTACGCCCAAGCGTGAGGGCCGCCGTGGGCACAAACACACATTGTGACCCTCAGCGTGAGTACCTTATTCAAGTAACGCCTCTCAGTGACTGTACCAAGAGGCCGCATATGTGGCTTGCCATGCCCATAGGCACCCAGGACTAACTAGATGGTGTGTATTTTAGTTGAATGAACCCACTCTGTGCTCTAGAGTCCCTCTCCTGTGGGGTCCCCTGTGGCAGAAAACAATACTCTTCATTCCCACAGAATGAACACAAACACTTGGGAGCTTGGACAATCCCCCGAGAGGAAGGCTCTTCC
>NW_028134692.1:0-86000 GCF_964662115.1 Mustela nivalis | reverse complement strand
GAAAACACAAGCTAGCACGAGTTTTGGGGCCAAGAGCATGGCAGGCCCACTCTGCAGAGGCTGAATCGAGATCTCCTGCAGGTGAGGTCATGGTGAGTATCAGATGTTGCCTCAAGCTGGAGTTTGTGTCCATGACGGCCCCTTCCTGAAGGGGGTGGGGGCGTCATGAGGCCAGGGAGGCTTCCCTACGCTGGGAGTTGTGAGATGCTCCAAACTTCAAAGTTTCCTTCTTCAGGACAGTCGAGTACTATTGGATGGTTCCAGGATGCCCCATACAGAAAGACTCGAGAGCAGGGGCCTAAGAATGGATGCCGAGAAACGCCAACTCACCTTCCCATCGCCTCGTCGAGACAAGGCACGCTCATACTGAGGGCTCTTGGGTGAGCTACCCAGAAGGCTGAGTTTAAATGGACTCTCCTGAGGATGAGTCATAATGTGGGTTGGTGGCCATGGAGACCTTGGAATGTGGCAGTAGCAAAGGGACTCTGCAGGATTCTCTAACGTGAAGGGCTTGACACAACTCCCACAAGGAAGCTTCCCATGTGGAGATGAGAGGTCTTCTGTCTGGTGCCTCAGGAAAGCCCCGTATGCTGGTCTTCGAACCCAGGCCTCTGAGGAGTGATACCTGGACACCAAAGCAAGAGTTCATAATAGGGCCTAGGGGCCTGTCTGGTTCAATCTTCTGTCTCTGCGGATATCTTTCTGTGTGTCTGCATGGAAGTAGTAGTTGCTCAGCTTGTGTCATAATGCCCCTATTTGTCCAGTGCGGCTTGCGGTAGTGGGTTGTCCTTGGGGACCTTGAGGTTTCTACTATTTTGTAGAGTTGTGGCCAATGGAATGGGCAGTTTCTTAGGAGAGAGCAGGCACAGTTCTGTGGTGTGGCTCCAGAGACCCCAGCCTGGAGGCTGTGTGGGCCATGGCTGTGCAGACAGACATCCAAAAATGCTAACTCAGCTCAGGTTTGGGGCCGAGGTTACGGCAGACCTGATCTACAGTCCATGAGGGGAGCTCTTCTGGATATGAAAGAAGGGTGAGAGGGAGGCAGTCGCTCAGGCTTTTGTCTCTGGATGTTTTGTCCACAATGGCCGTTTAATGTAGGAGTTGCCTCATGGGTCGTAGAAGTCTCCCTCTCTGGTAGTTTGTCCAGACCCCAAGAGTTTGGGGTCATTTTCTGGGAAGGGAAGTGTCCTGTTTTCTGCTTTATGTGTCCCCCCAGTAGAGGGATTCTAGAGCATAGCAGTGGGTACTGTCAACTGGAATACTCGCCCTCTGGTTAAGCCTGGGGGCCTATGGATATGACAAGCCCCATATGCAGGATCTTGGTCCAGCCACTGAGAGGCGTTACTTTAATACGGGACTCACGCTGCAGGTCACAATGCATGTCTGTGCCCTAGGCGGCCCTCAAGCACTGGCGTGGCCTTTCGGACAATGCATGTTTTTCCACATTGAACGTTGGACAACATGCCAACCACAAGGTTTCTGGCCATGGGGAAGGAGGAATTTTAATTTCTGCATCACGTTCACCCCTGGGCAGTGATTGGAGATAAGGTCTAGGTTCTGAAGCCTGAAAACCGAGGTTGGGAAGAGATGACGACCTACAGCCATAGCGGGTCCTATGTATCCAGGTTGGGGCCAGCTGTCTGGGTGTCGTTTGGGATGTCTTGTCTCAGGCTGTGCCAGACAGGGCATTAGTATACAGGGTGGGCTGTATAATTGCTTTAAAATCGAGTGGCATGCATTAGAAAATCATGTGGGGTTTCTTATTAGCAGCATAGGGCAAAGTTTTTCTTCTGGAGGGCAGGCAGAGTGCTGCATTGTGGCTTCGGAATTCCCAAACTGGAGGGCTTGTGGGCCAGGAGAGTGAGGACGGAAGTCTGAGAACACAAGCTAGGCTTAGGTTTCGGGGCAAGGACATGGCAGGCACACTCTGCAGAGCTGAATTGAGATCTCATGCGTCTGAAGTCAGGTCGAGGATCAGACTTTGGCTCAGGTTTGAGTTTCTGTCCATGTTGGCCCCTTCATGAAGGGGGGGCATTATGAGGCCATGGGGGTTTTCCCACTATTGGAGTTGTGAGATGCTCCAAACCGCAAGGATTCCTTCTGTGGGACAATTAAGATTGGTTGGATGGCTCCAGGACGTCTTATAAGGTATTTTTCCAGAACAGGGTTCTAAGTATGGATGCCTGGGCAGCCAGCCTCACATTCCAATTGTCTCCTAAAAACAAGAAACGTTTGATCTGCTGGCTTGGGGTAGCAACAGAGGGGCTGAGTTGAAATGGACTTTCCTGAGGATGGTCTTAATGTTGGTTTGATTCCATGGAGACCTTGGTATGGGGCAGTGGCACCAGGGCCCTGAAGGATTCTCCTAACCAGAGGTTATGACAAAGCTCCAATGAGCAAGTTTTCCATGGGGAGACGAGATTTGTTCTTATTGGTGCCTCCGGAAACCACCATATGCTGGTATTGGAAACGAGGCCTCTGAGGACAGATGCCTGGAAACCAAAGCAATGGATCTGATTAGGGCCTAGGGGCCTGTCCGGTTCAATATTCTTCTCTGGGGACATCTGTTGTCTGAGTGGAGGTAGTTGCTCAGCTGGTTTGAGATCACCCCTGTTTGTCCTGGGCGGCCTACACTATTGGGATGGCCTCGGTGACTTTGGAGGTTTTTCCTAATTTGCAAGGTTGTGGCCAATGGAATGGGAAGAATTCCCTTGAAAGGGAAGCACAGTCCTGAGGTGTGGCTCCAGGGACCCAAGTGTGGAGCGTGTGTGGTCCAGGGCTATTTGGACAAAAGTCTGAAAACACAAACTCCACTTAGGTTGGGGGATGTAGGTATGGCCGGCCCGATCTATAGACCGTGAGGAGAACTCTTCGGGATATGAACCAAGGGCGAATGTGAAGTGCTTGCTCATGTTTTTTTTTTTTTTCTGGAAATGTGTCACCGATTGCCATGGAATGTCGGGGTGTCCTCATGGGCCATTGATGAGGCTCCCTTTCTGGGGATTTGACCCGATCCCAAGAGTTTGGGGTCATTCTGTCGGAAGGGAGGAGGCCTTTCTGTTTATTTTGTTTATTTTTTATTTTATTTTTTTTTTTACCTCAGGTGGACCACCAAAAAAGGGATTCCAGAGCAGAGACGTGGGTGGGGGCAACTAGACAACCAGACCTCTGGTTAACATTGGGACCTAAGAACATGGCAAGCCCCATATGTGGGCTCTTGGTCCAGACACTGAGAGGCCTTCCTTGAGGATAGGTCTCACACTGAGTTTCACAATGTGTTTTTGTGCCCAAGGAGCCCCTCAAGTCAGGTTGTGGCCTAATGTACCATGCTGGTTTCTCCTACACTGAACATTGCACAATATGGCAACCACAAGGTTTCTGGCCATGGGGAAGAAGGAGTTCTAATTTCTGAAACACTTTCACTCCTGGACTGTGATTGGATTTAAGGTCTAGGTTCTGAAGCCTGAAAACTGAGGTTGGGAAGAGATGAAGACCTAAGGCCATGGTGTGTCTGATGTGCTCAGTGTTCGACCAGCTGTTGAGTGTGGGTTGGGAGGTGCAGACTCAGGCTCTGGCAGACAGGGAATTAGTGCCCAGGCTAGACTGTATTATTGGGGTGCAGTCGAGTTTCGTGCAGGATGGTACTCATTTGTGGTTACTGGGTAACCCCAAAAGGCAACGTTTTTCTTCTGGTGGGAAGACACAGTACCACATAGTGGCTCCAGAATTCCCAAACAGGAAGGCTTGTGGGCCAGGAGTGTGAGGAAAACATTCTGAGAACACAAGCCAGACTTAGATTTCGGGGTGAGGGGACGGCAGGCACCCTCTGCAGAGATGATTCGAGATCCCGTATACCTGAAGACAGAGCTAGGATCAGACGTTGGCTTAGGTCGGAGTTTCTGTCCATGACGGCCCCTTCATGAAGGGGAGGGTGTCATGAGGACATGGAGGTTTTCCCACGATGGGAATTGTGAGATGCTCCAAACCGAAATGATTCCTTCTGTGGGCCAGTCGAGACCTTTTGGATGGCTCCACGACATCCCATAAGGAAGTTATCCAGAGCAGGGTTCTAAGGATGGATGCTGGGCAGCCTGCCTCCCATTCCAGGTGTCTCATAGAGCCAAGGCAAGTTCGATCTGCTTGATCTAGGGGAGCAACCGAGGCGGGTGTGTTGAAATGGGTGAGTTGAGGATGGGTCATAATGTGCATTTGTGTCCATGTAGACCTTGGAATGGGGTGCTTGATCCGGGGCCTTGAGGGATGTTCATAACCGGAGGTTTTGATGGAGATTAAAGAGTATGTTTCCTATGTAGAGAAGAGAATTGTTTTGATGAGTGCCTAAGGAATCTCCCATATGCTGTTATTGGAAACCAGGCCTCTGAGGAGAGATGACTGGAATCAAAAGCAATGGATCTGATTAGGGCCTAAGTGCCTGTCTAGTTCAATCTTATTCTATGGGTATATCTGTCTCTGGGTCTGAGTGGAGGTAGTTTCCTAACTTGTGAAAGATCATCCCTGTTTGTCCTGGGAAGCCAACACTATTCGGATGGCCTCGGGGAGTTTGGAGGATACTCCTAATCTATAGGGTTGTGGCCAATGGAAATGGCAGAATTCCCCTGGAGAAGGAAGACACAGTCCTGAGGTGTGGCTCCAGGGGCCCCAGCTTGGATGGTGTGTGGGCCAGGACTGTGGGGACAGAAGTCTGAAAACACAAACTCAGCTTAGGTTTTGGCTTGTATGTATGAAGGCTCGATCTACAGACCGTGAGAATTTTCCGGGCTATGAACCAAGGGCGAGTATGTGGCACTTGCTCAGGCTTTTGTCTCTGGATTTTGTGTCAATGGTGGCCGTGGAATGTCGGGGTGTCCTCAAGGGCCATGGACAATTCTTTCTCTGGTGATTTGTCCTGATCCCAAGTGGTTGGGATCATTCTGTGAATGGGAAGAGTCCTTTCTGTATTTTTTTTTTTTACCTTAAGTGTCCCACCAAAGAGGGATTCCAGAGTAGAGCCCTGAGTAGGGGTGACTAGACATCTCCAAGTCTGGTTGTGATTGGGGGACTAGGGGCTTGGCAAGCCCCATATGAGGGCTGTTGTTCCAGTCACTAAGAGGCTTTACATGAGGATAGGGCTCACGCTGAGGGTCACAACGTGTGTTTGTGCAAATTGTGGCCCTCAGGGATAGGTGGGGCCTCATAGTCCATGCTGCTTTCTCCTCAATGAACATTGGACAACATGCCAACCACTAGGTTTCTTGCCAAGGCGAAGGAGAAGTTCTGATTCTTGCATCACGTTCACTCCTGAGCAGTGAGTGGAGATAAGGTCTAGGTTCTGAAGGTGAAAACTGAGGTTGGGTAGAGATGATGGCCTAAAGCCATTGTGGGTTGATATGCTCTGTGTACGGCCAGCTGTCTGGGTGTTGGACTGAAGGTCTGCCCTCAGGCTGTGTCAGACAGGGCTTTAGTGCATAGGCTAGACTGTATAATTGGGGTATTGTCGAGTGGCATGCAGGTTGTTACTCATTTGACGTTTCTGGTTAGCCCTATAGGGCAACATTTTTCTTCTGGAGGCCAGGCTGAGTGCTGCATTGTGTCTCCAGAATTTCCAAACTGGAGGGGTGTGGCCAGGATTGTGAGGACGGAAGTCTGAGAACACAAGTTAGGCTTAGGTTTCGGGGCGAGGGCCCAGCAGGCACAGTCTCAAGTGCTGAATCGAGATCTCATGCTTCTGAATTCAGGGCGAGGATCAGACTTTGGCTTAGGATGGAGTTTCTGTCCATGATGGCCCATTTATGAAGGTGTGGGGCATCATGAGGAAATGGAGGTTTTCTCACAGTGGGATTTTGTGATGCTTCAAACCACAAGGATTCATTCTGCGAGACAGTCAAGACAGGTTGGTTGGATTCAAGACGTTCCATAAAGAAGTTCTCCAGAGCAGGGTTCTAAGGATGGATGCCTGGGCAGCCCGCCTCCCATTCTAACTGTCTCGTAGTGACAAGGAAGGTTTGATCTGCTGGCTCTGGGTGAGCAGCCGATGGGGATGATTTGAAATGGACTCTCCTGAGAATGGATCATAATGTAAGTTTGTGTCCTTGGAGACCTTGGGATTGGGCCATGGTGCCAGCGCCCTGAAGGATCCTCCTAACCTGAGGTATTGACACAGCTCCAAAGAGCAAGTTTCCCATGTGGAGATGAGATCTGTTCTGATTGTTTTCTTAGGAAACCCCCATATTCTGATATTGGAAACCAGGCCTCTGAGGAGAGATACCTAGAAACCAAAGCAATGCATCAGAAGTTGGCTCAGGTTGGAGTTTCTGTCTATGATGGCCCCTTTATAAAGGGGAGCATCTCATGAGGCCATGTAGGTTTTCCCACGATAGGAGTTGTGAGATGCTCCAATCTGCAAGGATTCCTTCTGTGGGACAGTCAAGACCTGTTGGAAGGCTCCAGGACATCCCATATGGAACGGCGCCAGAGCAGGATTCCAAGGATGGATGCCTAGAGAGTCTGCTTTGCATTCCAGTTGTCTCCTAGCAACAAGGCAGGTTTGATATTCTGCCTCTGGGGGAGTAATCGACGGGGCTGAGTTGAAATGTACTCTCCTGCCGAATGGTCTTAATGCAGCTATGTGTCCATGGAGACCTTGGAATAGGACGGTTGCTCCGGCTACCTGAAGGTTTCTCCTAACTGGAGGCTTTTACAGAGCTCCAAAGGATAAGTTTCCCATGTGAAGACAAGATTTGTTCTGATTGGTATCTCTGGAATCCCCCATATGCTGGTATTGGAAAACAGGCCTCTGAGGAGAGATGCTTAGAAAAAAAAGCAATGGAACCAATTACATTCTAGGGGCCAGTCCAGTTTAATCTTCTTCTCTTGGGTTATCTGTCTACGGGTGAGTTGACGTCGTTGCTCAGCTTGTGAGAGATCGCCCCTCTTTGTCCTGGGTGGCCTACACTATTGGAATGGCCTCTGGGACTTTGGAGGTTTCTCCTTATCTGTAGGGTTGTGGCCAATGGAATGGGAAGAATTTCCTTGGAGAGGGCAGGCACAGTCCTGAGGTGTGGCTCCAGGGGCCTCAGTCTGGAGGGTGTGTGGGACAGGGATGTCAGGATAGAAGTCTGAAAACACAAACTCGGATTAGGTTTGGGGACGTAGTTATGGCAGGCCCAATCTACAGACTATGAGGAGAATTTTTTGGGCTATGACCTAAGGGTGAGTGTGAACGCTTGCTGAAGCTTATGTCTCTGGATTTTGTATCAATAGTGGCCGTGGAATGTCGGGCTGGCCTCATGGGCCATGGACGAGTCTTTCTCTCTGGACCCCAATCACTTGGGATGGCCCAATCCCAAGTGATTGGGGTCATTCTGTGAGTGGGAGGAGTCCTTTCTGTGTTTATTTACCTCAAATGTCCCACCAAAGAGGGATTCCAGAGCAGAGCCCTGAGTAGGGGTGACTAGATGTCTCTACCTCTGGTTAAGATTGGGTGACTTGGGGCATGGCAGGCCCCATATGCGGGCTCATGGTCCAGCCACTGAGAGGCTTTACTTGAGGACAGGGCTCAAACTGAGGGTCCCAATGTGTGTTTGAGCCCACCGCAGCTCTTAAGCAAAGGCAGGGCCTCAGGGACCCTACACTACCCTCAGGGGCCCTACTACTACCCCTGTAGGCCCTACAGGGGTCCTACACTGAACGTTGGACAAGATGCCAACCACAAGATTCTGGCGAGAGGGAAGGAGGAGTTCTGATTTCTGCATCCTGTTCACCCATGGGAAGGTCTAGGATTCTGTAGCCTGAAAACCGAAGTTGGAAAGAGATGGCGACCTAAGGCCATGGCGGTTCAGATGTTCTCAGTGTACTGCAAGATGTCTGGGTGTCGGTTGGGAATTCAGGCCTCAGATTCTGTCAGACAGGGCATTAGTGCACAGGCTAGACTATATAATTGGTGTACAGTTGAGTGACGTGCAGGTTTATCCTCATTTGAGGTTTGTGGGTAGACCCATAGGGCAATGTTTTTCTTCTAGAGGGCAGGCAGAGTGCAGCACTGTGTCATCGGAAATCCCAAAATAGAGGGCGTGTGGTCCAGGAGAGTGAGGACGGAAGTCGGAGAACACTAGCTACGCTTAGGTTTTGGGGTGAGGGCACAGCAGGTACACTATGAAGATCTGAATCAAGATCTTGTGCATCTGAAGTCAAGGCGAAGATCAGCTGTTGGCTCAGGTTGGAGTTTCTTTCCATGATCTGCCTTCATGAAGATTGGGGGCATCATGTGACCTTGGAAGCTTTCCATGATATGAGTTGTTAGGAGGTCCATGCACAAGGACTCCTGTGGGACAGTCGAGACCTGTTGGATGGCTCAAGGATGTCCCATAAGGAACGACGCAAGAGCAGGGTTCTAAGGATGGATGCCTGAAGAGCCCAACTCACATTTCAATTGTCTCCTAGCGACAAGGCAGGTTCAATCTGCTGGCTCTGGGGTAGCAACCGAGGGGGTTTAGTTGAAATGGACTCTCCTGAGGATGGGTCATAATTTGGGATTGTGTCCATGGAGATATTCAAATGGGGCAGTGGCTCCAGTGACCTGAAGTTTTCTCCTAACTGGAGGTTATGACACAGCTCCATAGAGCAAGATTCCCATGTGGAGACGAGATTTTTTCTGATAGGTAGCTCTGGAAACCCCCTTATGCTGGTATTGGAATCCAGGCCTCTGAGGAGAGATGCCTGAAAACAAAAGCAATGGATCCAATTAGGGCCTAGGTGCCTGTCTTGTTCAATATTCTTTTCTATGGATATCTGTCTAAGGTTCTGATTGGAGGTAGTGGCTCAGCTTGTGCCAGAGGGTCCCTGTATGTCCAGGACATTCTACACTATTGGGATGGCCTCAGAGATTTTGGATGATTCTCCTAATCTGTCAGGTTGTTCCAAATGAATGAGCAGAATTCCCTTGGAGAGGGCAGGCACAGTCCTGAGGTGTGGCTCCATGGGGCCCAGCCTTTAGGGTGTGTGGGTGAGGACAATGGAGACAGAAGTCTGAAAACACAAACTCGGCTTAGGTTTGGGGTCATAGGTATGGCAGGCCCGATCTACAGACCTTGACAATTTTGGGGGCTCTAAACAAAGGGCAAGTGTGTGGCGCTTTTTCAGGTTTTTGTCTCCGGATTTTGTGTCAATGGTGGCCGTGGAATGTCAGGCTGGCCTCATCGACCATGGACGAGTATTTCTCTCTGTGGATTTGGCCAAATTCCAAGTGTTTGGGGTCATTCTTTGGATGGTAGGAGTCCTTACTTTTTTTTTCTTTATCTTGTTTTTTTTTTTTTTTTTTTTTTTTTACCTTATGTGTCCCACCAAAGAGGGATTCCAGAAAAGAGCTCTGAATAAGGTTGACTAGACTTCTCAAGCTCTGGCTAGGATTGGGGGAGTAGGGGCATGGCAAGCCCCATATGCAGGCTCTTGGTCCAGCCCCGGAGAGGCTTTACTTGAGGCCAGGTTTCATGCTTAGGGTCCTAATGTGTGTTTGTGCCCATCGCAGCCCTCAAGCATGTCTGAGGCCTCATGGGCCATGCTGGGTTCTCATATACTGAACGTTGGACAACATGCCAACCACAAGGTTTCTGGTCATGGGGAAGGTGAAGTTCTGATTTCTGCATCACGTACATCACTTAGTTGTGAGTGGAGATAATGTCTAGGTTCTGAAGCCTGAAGACCAAGGTTGGGAAGAGATGATGACCTAAGGCCAGGCATATCCGATGTGTTCAGTGTGAGGCCAGGTGTCTGGGTGTCGGTCACGAGGTCTGGGGTCAGGCTGTGTCAGACAGGGCATTAGTGCCCAGGCTAGACTGTATAATTGGGGTACAGTCTAGAGAATTGCAGGTTGATCCTCATTTGATGTTTCTGGGTAGACCCCTAGGGCAAAGTCTCTCTTCTGGAGGGCAGGCAGAGTGCTGCATTTTGTCTCCAGAATTCCCAAAGTGGAAGGCTTGTGGGCCAGGAGTGTGAGGATGGAAGTCTGAGAACGCGAGCTGGCTTAGGTTTTGGGGCGAGGGCAAGGCAGGCACACTCTGCAGAGCTGAATTGAGATCTCATGCATCTGAAGTCAGGGCGAGGATCAGACGGGAGTTTCTGTCCATGATGTCCTCTACCTGAAGGTGGAGGCATCACGAGGCCATGGAGGTTTTCCCACGGTGCGAGTGTGTGATGCTGCAAACCACAAGGATTCCTTCTGCAGGACAGTTGAGACCTGTTGAATGAATCAAGGACACCCCATTAGGAATTTCTCCAGAGCAGAGTACTAACAACGGATACCTGGGCAACAAACTCGCATTCCAATTGTCTCCTAGTGACAAAGCAGGTTTGATCTGCTGGCACTGGGTGAGCAACCGCCAGGTTTGAGTTGAAATGGACTCTCCTGAGGATGGGTCATAATGTGGGATTGTGTCCATTTAGACATTGGAATGGGGCGGTGGCTCCAGTGACGTGAAATTTTCTCCTAACTGGAGGTTTTGACACAGTTCCATATAGCATGATTCCCATGTGGCATGCGATTTGTTATGATTGGTAGCTCCAGAAACCCCCATGTGCTGGTATTGGAATCCAGGCCTCTGAGGAGAGATACGTGAAAACAAAAGCAATGGATCCATTTAGGGCCTAGGTGCCTGTTCTGTTCAATCTTCTTTTCTATGGATATCTATCTACAGGTCTGATTGGAGGTAGTGGCTCAGCTTGTGGCAGATGGTCCCTGTTTGTCCCGGACATCCTACAATATTGGGGTGGCCTCGGGGACTTTGGATGTTTCTCCTAATCTGTCAGGTTGTGCCAAAGAAATGAGCAGAATTCCCATGGAGAGGGCAGGCACAGTCCTGAGGTGTGGCTCCATGGGGCCAAGCCTTGAGGGTGTGTGGGCCAGGACAATGGAGACAGAAGTCTGAAAACACAAACTTGGCTTAGGTTTGGGGACATAGGTATGGCAGGCCCAATCTACAGACCGTGAGAATTTTTCAGGCTCTGAACAAAGGGCAAGTGTGTGGCGCTTTTTCAGGTTTTTGTCTCCGGATTTTGTGTCAATGGTGGCCGTGGAATGTCAGGATGGCCTCATCAGCCATGGACGAGTATTTCTCTCTGTGAATTTGGCCCAATTCCAAGTGTTTGCGGTCATTCTTTGAACGGTAGGAGTCCTTTCTCTATTTTTTTTTAACCTCATGTGTCCACCAAGGAGGGATTCTAGAGAAGAGATCTGAGTAGGGGTGACTAGACTTCTCAAGCACTGGTTAAGGTTTGAGGAGTAGGGGCATGGTAATCTCCATATGTGGGCTCTTGGTCCAGCCCCGGAGAGGCTTTACTTGAGGCCAGGGTTCATGCTTAGGGTCCTAATGTGTGTTTGTGCCCATCGCAGCCCTCAAGCATGTCTGAGGCCTCATGGGCCATGCTGGTTTCTCCTACACTGCACGTTGGACAACATGCCAACCACAGGGTTTCTGGTCATGGGGAAGGAGGAGTTCTGATTTCTGCATCACGTACACGGCATGGCAGTGAGTAGAGATAAGGTCTAGATTCTGAAGCCTGAAAACCGAGGTTGGTAAGAGATGACGACCTAAGGCCATGGTGGGTCCGATGCACCTAGTGTGCGGCCACATGTCTGTGTCCATCATGAGGTCTGGGCTCAGGCTGTGTCAGGCAGGGCATTAGTCTCCAGGCTAGACTGTATAATTGGGGTACAGTCGAGTGATGTGAAGGTTGGTCCTCATTTGGGGTTTCTGGTTGGCCCCATAGGGCAAAGATTTTCTTCTGGAGGGCAGGCAGAGTGCTGCATTCTGGCTCCAGAATTGCCAACTTCAGGGCTTGTGGGCCAGGTGTTTTAGGACAGAAGTCTGAGAACACAAGTTCAGCTTTGAATTCGCAGCGGTGACATGGCAGGCACACTCTACAGACCTGAAATGAGATCTCGTGCATCTGAAGTCAGGGCGAGGATCAGATGTTGGCTTAGGTTGGAGTTTCTGTACATGATGTCCCCTTGAAGGTGGGGGGGGCATCAGGAAACCATGGAAGATTTCCAACTTTGTGAGTGTGTGATGCTCCAAACCACAAGGATTCCGTCAGCAGGACAGTCACGACCTTTTGGATGGATCAAGGACGTCCCATAAGAAATGCTCCAAAGCACAGTTCTAATGATGGATGCCTGGGCAGTCCAACTTGCATTCCAGTTGTGTCCTAGTGAAAAGGAGGATTCGATCTGCTGTCACTGGGGGAACAACCGAGGGGGCTGAATTGAAATGGACTCTCATGAGGATCAGTCATGATGTGGATTTGTGTCCATGGAGCCCTTGGAATGGGGCAGTGGCTCTGTTGCCCTGAAGAATTCTCCTAACCTGAGGTTTTGATGCAGCTCCAAAGAGCAAGTTTCCCATGTAGAGACGAGATTTGTTCTGAAACCCCCACAATCTGGTATTGGAAACCAAGCATCTGGGGAACAATGCCTGGAATCCAAAGCAATGGATCTGATTAGGGTCTAGGGGCCTGTCCTTTTCATTATTCTCCTCTGAGTGTCTCTGTCTAAGATTCAGAATGGAGGTCACTGCTCAGCTTGTGTCAGATCACCCATGTTTGTTGGGGGAGGCCAACACTATTGGGCTGGTCTTGGGAATTGGAGGTTTCTCCTAATCTGTAAGGTTGTGGAAAATGAAACGGGCAGAGTTCCCTTGGAGAACACTGGCACAGTCCTTAGGTGTGACACCACCTTTCTGGGTGTCATCCAGGAGGTCCAGGCTCAGGCTGTGTCAGACAGGGCATTAGTGCCAAGCTTAGACTGTATAATTGGAGTAAAGTTGAGTGGCATGCAGGTTGATCCTCATTTGGCGTTTCTGGGTAGCCCCAGGGGCAACGTTTTTCTTCTGGAGGGAAGGAAGAGTGCTGCATTGTGGCGACGGAATTCTCACACTGGAGGGCTTGTGGGCCAGAATTGTGAGGAAGGAAGTGTGAGAACACAAGCTAGGCTTAGGTTTTGGGTCAAGATCATGGCAGGCACACTCTGTAGAGCTAAATCTAAATCTCATGCATCTGAAGTCAGGGCGAGGATCAGACTTGGCTCAGGTTGAAGTTTCTGTTCAGGATGGCCCCTTCATGATGGTGGGGGGCATCATGGGGCTATGGAGACTTTCCCACGATTGGCATTGTAAGTTGCTCCAATCGGCAAGGATTTCTTCTACGGGACAGTCGAGACCGGTCAGATTGCTCCAGGACGTCCCATGCGGAACCACGGCAGTGCAGGGTTCTAAGGATGGATTCCTGGAGTGCCCGCCTCACATTCCTATTGTCTCCTAGTGACAAGGCAGGTTCGATCTGCTTCTTTTGAGGAGCAACCAAAGGGGATGTGTTGAAATGGACTCGCCTGCGGATGGGTCATAATGTGGGTTTGTGTCCATGGAGACCTTGGAATGGGGTGTTGGCTGCTGGGACCTGAAGGTTTCCCTTAACTGGAGGTTGTGACACAGCTCCAAAATGCATGTTTCCCATGTGGAAATGATATTTGTTCAGACTGGTACCTCCAGAAGAACACATATGCTGGTATTGGAAACCAGGCCTCTGAGGAGAGATGCCTGGAATCAAAAGCAATGGATCTGATTAGGGCCTAGGTGCCTGTCCGGTTCAATCTTCTTCTCTGGGGTTATCTGTCTATGGGTCTGAGTTGAGGTAGTTGCTCATCTTGGGACAGATCACCCTGTTTGCCCTGAGTGGCCAACACTATTGGGATGGCCTCAGGGACTTTGGAGTGTTCTCCTAATCTTTAGGGTTGTGGCCAATGGAATGGGCAGAATTTGCTTGGAGAAGGCAGGCACAGTCCTGAGGCATGGCTCCAGGGGCCCCAGCCTGGAGGGTGTGTGGGCCAGGACAGTGGGGACAGAAATCTTAAAACCCAAACTCAGCTTAGGTTTGGGGACGTAGGTATGACAGGCCTGATCTATAGACCGTGAGGAGAATTTTTCAGGCTATGAACAAAGGGCAAGTGTGAGGCATATCTCCAGGCTTTTGTCTCTGGATTTTGTGTCAATGGTGGCCATGGAATGACGGGATGGCCTCTTTGGCCCTGGATGATTCTTTCTCTTTTAAGATTTGGTCAGATCCCAAGTTTTGGGGCTTATTCAGGGGATGGAGGAGACCCTTCGATATTTTTTTCCTCAGGGGTTCCAGAGAAGAGACCTGAATAGGGGTGACTAGACCTCTCAACCTCTCATTAATATTGGGGGACTAGGGATGGCAATGCGGGTTCTTGGTCCAGCCCCTGAGAGGCTTTACTTGAGGACAGGGCTCACACTGAGGGTCCCAATGTGCTTGTGCCCATTGCGGTTCTCAAGCATGGGCGGGGACTCATGGGCTACACTGGATTCTCCTACACTGAACGTTGGAAAACATGCCAACCACAAGGTTTCTTGCCTTGAGGAAGAAGGAGTTTCATTTCTGCATCACGTTCACCCCTGGGTAGTGAGTATATATAAGGTCTAGGTTCTGAAGCCTGAAAACCAAGGTTGGGAAGAGATGATGACCTAAAGCCATGGCGGGTCTGATGTGCTCGGTGTACAGCCAGCTGTCTGGGTGTCGGTTGGGAATTCAGACCTCAGGCTGTGCAAGACAGGGCATTAACGCCCAAGCGAAACTGTATAATTGGGGTAGAGGCAAGTGGCATGCAGGTTGATCCTCATTTGGTGTTTCTGGTTAGCCCCATAGGACAACATTTCTCTTCTGGAGGGCAGTCAGAGTGCTGCATTGTGTCTCTCCAGAATTCCCTAACTGGAGGGCTGGTGGGCTCGGAGTGTGAGGACGAAGTCTGAGAACAATAGCTAGTTTTTGCTTCAGGGCGGGGTTTCGGCAGGCACACTCTGCAGAGTTGAATCAAGATTTCGTGCATCTGAAGTCAGGGCGAGGATTAGACGTTGGCTCAGGTTGGAGTTTCTGTCCAAGATGGCTCTTTCATGAAGGGGACGGTGCACCACGAGGCCACAGAGCTTTTCCCATGATGGGAGTTGTGAGGTGCTCCAAAGCGCAAGGATTCCTTCTGCAGGACAGCTGTGACCTGTTGGATGGCTCCAGGACGTCCCATATGGAATTACTTCAGAGTAGTTTTCTACAGATGGATGCCTAGCCAGCCCGCCTCACATTCCAATTGTCTCCTAGTGACAAGATAGGTTCGATCTGCTGGCTCTAGGGGAGCACCCAAGGGCACTGAGTTGAAATAGACTCTCCTGCAGATGGGTCCTAATGTGGGATTGTGTCCATGGAGACCTTGGAATGAGGTGGTGGCACCGGGGCCCTGAAGGATTTTCCTAGCCGGAGGTTTTGACACAGCTTGAAAGAGCACGTTTCCCATGTGGAGAAGACATTTGTTCTGATTGATGCCTCAGGAAACCCCCATATGTTGGTATTGAAAACCAGGCCTCTGAGGTTCTGACATAGCTCCACGAGCAAGTTTCCAATGTGCAGACAATACTTGCTCTGATGGGGCCTCTGGAAACCCCATAGGCTGGTATTGGAAACCAGGCCTCTGAGAAGAGATGCCTGGAAACCAAAGAAATGGATCTGATTAGGGCCTAGGGGCCTGTCCAGTTCAATGTTCTTCTCTGGGGACATCTGTCTCCGAGTCTGTGTGGAGCTAGTTGCTCAGCTAGTGTCAGATCACCCCTGTTTGTTCCGAGCGGCCTACAATATTGGGATGGTCCCAGGGACATTGGAGATTTCTCCTGATTTATATGGTTGTGGGCAATGGAATATGAAGAATTCCCTTTGAGAGGGCAGGAACAATCCTGAGGTGTGGTTCCAGGGGCCCTAGCCTGGAGGGTGTGTGGGCCAGGGCCGTGGGGACAAAAGTCTAAAAACAGCAACTCAGCTTAGGTTTGAGGATGTAGGTATGGCAGGCCCATCTACAGATCATTAGAACTCTTTGGGATATGAACAAAGGGCGAGAGTGAGGCGCTTGCTCAGGCTTTTGTCTGGATTTTGTGTCAACGATGGTCATGGAATGTCGGAGTGGCACCAGTCAGAACAAATTAGGACAAAGCTCCAGAGTCCCCAAGGCTATCCTAAGTGTGTAGGCTACCCGGGACAAACAGGGGCTATCTGCCACCAGCTGAGATACTACCTGCACTCAGACCTTGAGACAGATGTCCAAAGAGAAGAAAATTGAACTGGACAGGCCCCTAGGACTTCAGCAGATCCATTGCTTTGGTTTCTAGCCATCTCTCCCCAGAAGCCTGGTTTCCAATAGCAACATATGTGGCTTTCCTGAAGCACGCACCAGAACAAATCTCGTCTCCATATGGGAAACTTGCACATGGGAACTGTGTCAAAACCTCTGATTAGTAGAAAACTTCATGACCCTGGTGTCACCGACCCATTCCAAGGTCCCCATGGATACAAACCCACATTATGACCCATGCACAGGAGAGTCCATTTCAACTCAGCGCCCTCGGTTGCTCCACCAGAGACAAGAGATTCAACTTGTCTTATCGCAATGAGACGATTTGAATGCGAGGTGGGAAACCCAGGCATCCCTCTTTAGAACCCTGCTCTTGAGTCGTCCCTATGAGATGTCCTGGAGCCATCCAACAGGTATCAATTGTCCCGCAGAAGGAATCTTTGCTGTTTGGAGCATCTCACAACTCCCAACATGGGAAAATCTCGATGGCTTTGTGATGCCCCCACCCCGCTTCATGAAGGGGCCATCTTGGACAGAATCTCCAAACTGAGCCATCGTCTGATCTTCTCCCTGACTTCAGATGCACGAGATCGCAGAGTGTGCCTGCCTTTCCCTCGCCCTGAAACCTAAGTCTAGCTTGTGTTCTCAGACTTCTGTCCTCACATCCCGGCCCCCAAGCCCTCACGTTTGGCAATTACAGACCCACAATGCAGCAATCTGCCTTCCCTCCAGAAGAAAAATGTTGCCCTATGGAGCTTTCCAGACACCCCAAATGAGGATAAACCTACACGGCACTCTACTGTACCTAAATTGTATAGTCTAACCTGGGCACTAATGCACTGTCTGACACAGCCTGAGCCCGGACGTTCTGACCAACACCCAGACAGCTGACCGCACACTGAGCGCATCCGACCCTCCATGGCCTTAGGTCATCATTTTATCCCAAACTCGGTTTTCAGGCTTCAGAAGCTAGACCTTATCTCCAATCACTGCCCAGGGGTGAACGTGATGCAAAAATCAGAACTCCTCCTTCCCCATGGCCAAAATCTTGTGGATAGCATGTTGTCCAATGTTCAGTGTAGGAGACACCAGCGTGGTCCATGAGTCCCCGCTCATGCTTGAGGGCTACGTTCGGCACAAACATGCATTGTGACCCTCAGTGTGAGCTCAGTGTCCTCAAGTAAGGCCTCTCAGTGGCTGGACCAGGAGCCCGCATATGGGGATTGCCATGCCCCTAGGCCCCCAATCTGAACCAGATTTCGTGTTGTCCAGTCGCCCCTCCCCAGGACTCTGCTCTGGAATCCGTCTTTTAGTGACACACCTGAGGTAAAAAAAAAAAACCAGAACGGACTCCTCCCATCATACAGAATGACCCCAAAAATCTTGGGATCGGGCCAATATCCCAGAGAGGGAGACTCGTCCATGGCTCATGAAGCCACCCCGACATTCCACAGCCATTGGTGACACAAAATCCAGAGACAAAAGCCTGAGCAAATGCCTCACACTTGCCCTTTGTTCATATCATGAAGATTTCCCAAGGTCTGTAGATCGGGCCTGCCATAGCTACATCCCCAAACCGAAGCCGAGTTTCTGTTTTCAGACTTCTGTCCCCACAGCTGTGACCCACACACCCTCCAGGCTGGGTACCCTGGAGCCACACTTCAGGACTGTGCCTTCCCTCCTCAAAGGAATTCTGCCCATTTCATTTGCCAAAAACTTGCAAATTAGGAGAGACCTCCAAAGTCACTGAGGCCATCCCAATAGTGTAGCCCAACCGGGAGGAATAGTGGTGATCTGACACACGCTGAGGAACTACTTCCACTCAGACCCGTAGACAAATGTCCCCAGAGAATATTTAACTGGAAACAGATCCATTGCTTTCGTTTCCAGGCATCTCTCCTCAGAGTTCTGATTTCCATATGGGGGTTAACTGAAGCACCAATGAGAACAAATCTCATCTCCACATGGGAAACATGCTCTGTGGAGCTGTGTCAATACCGCCAGTTAGGAGAATCCTTCAGGGCCCCGGTGCAACTGCCCCTTTCCAACGTCTCCATGGACATAAACCCACATTATGACACATCCTCAGGAGAGTCCATTTCAACTCAGCCCCTTTGGTTGCTACACCAGAGCCAACAGATCAAACGTATCCTGTTGCTAGGAGACAAATGGAATGTGAGGCGGGCTGCCCAGGCATCCATCCTTAGAACCCTGTTCTGCAATCTTTCCATATGGGACGTCCTGGAGACATCCAACAGGTTTCAATTGACCTGCAGAAAATCCCTGTGGTTTGGAATATCTTACTACTCCCATCACGAGAAAACTCCCATGGTCTCGTTATGACCCCACTTCATGAAGGGGCCATCATGGATAGAATCTCCAAACTGAGCCAACGTCTGATCCTCGTCCTGACTTCAGATGCACGAAATCTCGATTCAGCTCTGCAGAGGGTTCCTGCCGTGCTCTCGCCCCAAAACCTAAACCTAGCTTGTTTTCTCAGACTTCCGTTCTCACAGTCCTGGCCCAAAAGCCCTCCAGTTTGGCAATTCTGGAGCCAGAATCCAGCACTCTGCCTGCCCTCCAGAAGAAAAACTTTACACAAAGGGGCTAATGAGAAACTGCAAATGATTATCTTCTGCATGCCACTCGACTGTACCCCAATTATACAGCTAATCTGGGTACTAATGCTCTGTCTGACACAGCCTGAGCCCAGACCTCGTGACTGATATCCAGACAGGTTGCCGCAAACTGGGCACATCAGACATGGAGTGGCCTTAGGTCGTCATCTCTTCCTAACCTCGGTCTTCAGGTTTCAGAACCTAGATCTTATCTCCAATCACTGCCTAGAGGTGAACGTGATGCAGGAATCAGTACTCCTCCTTCCCCATTGCAAGAAACCTTGTGGTTGGCATGTTGTCCAACATTCAATGTAGGAAAAACCTGCATGGTCAATGATGCCCCACCCATGATTGAGGGCCGCTTTGGGCACAAACACGCATTGCGACCCTCAGCATGAGTCCCCTACTCAGTTAATGCCTCTCAGTGGCTGGAACAAGAGCCGTCCTGGACAAACAGGGGCAATCTGACACAAGCTGAGCAACTACCTCTACACAGAGACACATAGAGATGCCCACGAAGACAGAAGATTGAAATGGACGGGCCCCTAGTCCCTAATCTGAACTCTTGCTTTGATTTCCAGGTGTCATTCCTCAGAGTCCTGGGTTCTAAGACAAGCATATGGGGCTTTCCTGAGGCACCAAACAGAACACTTCTCGTGTCCACACGGGAAGCTTCTTTGTTGGAGCTGTGTCAAACCCTTCAGGTTGGAGAATCCTACAAAGACCCTGAGCCACCACCACATTCCAAGGTCTCCATGGCCTCCAACCCACAATATGGCCCATCCTCAGCAGAGTCCATTTCAACTCAGCCCTCTGGGTAGCTCGCCCAAGAGCCCGCAGATTGAGCCTGCCTTATCCCAACCAGTCAATGGGAAGGTGAGGTGGTGTTTCCTGGCATCCATGCTTAGACCCCTGCTCTCGAGTCTTTCTGTGTGGGGCATCCTGGAACCATCCAATAGGACTCGACTGTGTGTAGGAGGAAAACTTGAGGTTTGGAGAAGCTCACAACTCCCAGCATAGGGAAACGACTCTGGCCTCATAATGGCCCCACTCCCTTTAGGAAGAGGCCATAATGGACACAAACTCCAGCCTGAGGCAACTTCTGATACTCTCCCTGACCACAGATGCAGGAGATCTCAATTCAGCCTATGCAAAGTGGGCCTGCGTGCCCTCGGCCCCAGACCTCACGCTAGCTTGTGTTTTCAGAATTCCTTCCTCACACTCCTGTCAAACAAGCCATCCATACTGGGAAATATGGATCCACAACTCAGCCCTCTGCCTGCCCACCAGTAGAAAATCTTTGCCTGATGGGGCTCTCCAGAAACCCCAAATGAAAATCAACGTGCCTCCACCTCGACTGCACCCAAATTGGATAAGCGGCCCTTGG
Source organism: Mustela nivalis (assembly GCF_964662115.1). Lineage (NCBI taxonomy): Eukaryota > Metazoa > Chordata > Mammalia > Carnivora > Mustelidae > Mustela > Mustela nivalis. The sequence goes on along the minus strand of NW_028134692.1, from coordinate 65,821 downwards.
CACTAATGCTCTGTCTGACACAGCCTGAGGCCAGACATCTGGCCAGACAAGGATACAGCTGGCCTCACACCCAGCATATCAGACACGCCGTGGCCTTAGGCCATCATCTCTTCCCAACCTAGGTTTTCAGACGTTTGAACCTAGACATTATATCAAATCCCAGCACAGGTGGGTATCTTAAGCACAAATCAGAACTCCACCTTCCCCATGGTTGTAAAGCTTGCTGTTTTCATGGAGTCACACCTTCAGGGTAGGAAAAACCCTTATGTCCCCTGAGGCCAAGCCAAAACTTGAGTTCTTCCTTGGGCACAAACTCACATTGTGACCCTCAGCGTGAGCCCCATGTGGACGTAAGGCCTCTCGGGACCTGGACCAAGAGCCCGAATATGGGGCTTGCCAAGCCCCAATGCTCCCAAACTTCACCAGAGTTTGAGTTTTCCAGTTGCCCGATCTGTGATCTGGAGCCCCTCTCTTGGAGAGACACCTGAGCCTGACAACAGGACTCCACCCTTCCCACAAATGACTCCAAAATATTGGGAGCTGGTCCAAATCCTCAGAGAGGGAGACTCTCCCATAGCCCCTGAGGCCACCCCTACATTCCATGGCTACTGGGGACACAACATCCAGAGACAAAACCTTGAGTGACCACCTTCCACTCGCCATTCTTTCATAACCTGAGGAGCTCCCCTCACGCCCTGCAGATCGGGCCTGTCATACCCTCAGTGCCACACGTAGCCGAGTTTGTGTTATCAGACTTTTGTGCCCACAGCCCGGACACAAACACCCTCCAGAATTATAGTGCCTGTCCTCTCCAAGAAAACTGTGCCCAATCCATTGGCCACAACCCTACAGATTAGGACAAACTTCCAAGGCCCCCGAGGCCATGCCAATAGTGCAGGCCGCCCTGGACTAACAGAGGCATTCTGGCACCAGCTGAGCAACTATCTCCACTTAGACCCTCAACAGTGTCCCTAGAGACAGAAGATTGAAACGGACAGGCCCCTAGGCCTTAATCTAAATCCTAGCTTTGGTTTCCAGGTGTCTGTCCTCAGAGGACTGGTTTCGAAGACCAGCATTTGGGCTTTTCTGATTCACTAAACAGAACCTCTCTCATCTCCACATGGGGAGCTTTCTTATTCAAGCTCTATCAAACCCTTTGGTAAGGCGATTTCTGCAAGGCCCCTGAGCCACCAGCACATTCCATGGTCTCCATGTACACAAACCCACATTACAACCCATCCTCAGAAGAGTTCATTTCAACTCAGCCCCTTGGGTAGCCTACCCTAGAGCCAGGAGTTCAAACATGTTTTGTCGCTCATAGCCAATTGGAATGCGAGGTATGGTGTACAGGCATCCATCCTTCAAACTCTGCCCTCCAGTCCTTCCATATGGGACGTCCTGGAAGCATCAAACAGGACTAGACTGTCTCGCAGATGGAAACCTTGTGGCTTGGAGCAATGCACAAACTCAGCATATGTGCTGGTTTCTAAGGTGCTGTGCAGGATTCTCCATCCCTGAGGGTTTGGAACAGGTCGAAGGGCACAGTTTCCTTCTGGGAACAGGAGATGTTCTGTTTCGGGGCTCAGAGACCACATGTGCACTCCTAAGTTGGTATTCCAGAACAGGACCCTGGGGACAGATGCCTGAAAACCTAATCTAGGGTTTCAATGAGGTCCTAGGGGCATGTCAGATTCAATCTTCTGACTCAGGACCATTGACTTGGATGTCTCCAGTGGATGTAGGTGATAAGGGTCTTTCAGACTGTGAATTTGTGTCCAGCACTGCCAACAATATTGGGGTGGGCTCAGGGGCCTTGCAGGTTTCTCCTAATCTGGAAGGTTTGGGCAACTGTGATGGGCACAGTTACCTTGGGGATTGCAGGCACAATCCTGTGGTGTGTTTTTAGAGACCCTATCCTGGAGAGCATGTGAGCCATGATATTGTGAGAAAGTCTTCAAACACAAATGCGGGTTAGGGTTAGTGGCGAGGTGATCACAGGCGCAATGCGTGGACCTGGAGTGGAGCTCATCAGGAACTGTAATTAGGGTGACTGAAAGGCGGTAACAGGCTTTTCTCTCTGGATTGTGTGTCCAGATGAGAGATGCAGATGTTGTCTCTTGGGTCCATGGGAGACGTTACCTCACTTAGGATCTGGTGGCTCTCCATAGTTTTGTGACTTTTTCGGGGAAGGGAGGAGTGCTGTTTTTCGGGGAAGGGAGGAGTGCAGTTTTCCATCTTAGGGGTGCCCCCAAACAGAGATTTCAGAGACGGCCTCTGTGTCTGGGCACCAAGAAATTCTACCAAGGGTTAGGATTCGGGATGAGGGGTGTTCCAGGGCTGCAATGCGGGATCGTGGTGGCACAACTGAGAGGGCTTGTTTGAAAGCATGCTCAGGCTGAGGGCCACAATGCCTGCTTGTGCCAAGGGCGGACCTCATGAGTGGGCGTGGTCTCATTGGCCATGCAGCTGGCTCCCACTCTGAGGCTTGGACACCCATCCCCACAGCCAGGTTTCCTGCTATGGGGAAGGAGGAGTTCTCTATTGTTCTTCAGGTTCCCCCATTGGCAGGGATTCCAGGTAAGGTCTGGGGACAGATGCCTGAATATCAAGGATGGGTAGAGGGGATGGATTTGGGCTATAGCCGCACTAACATGCTGAATATGGGCCCCAAACTCTGGCTGGATGACAATAGGTCGGGGCTCAGGCTCTGTCAGACACAGCACTAGTGGTCATGGAATCCTATAAAGTGTGCACCCTTGAGAGCCAAGCAGAAAGATCCTCATGTGGGGTTTCTGGCCTGACTCACCAGGCACTTCTTTCTATGGTGAATGCAGAATGTAGTGTTGTGATTCCAGATTTCCCTATCAAGAGGGCATGGGGACCAGTCGGGTGAGGATGTAACTGTAATCACAAGCTACAGTTTAATTCAGTGCCAAGCTGAAGCCATTCCAATGTGCATCAGATTATGCGAGACATCCAGCAACTGAGTAAGGGCAAATGTCAGACTTGCTCACAGTGGAGTTTGTGTCTATGCTGACCGACAAATGGAGAAGTGGCGTCAAGAGACCATGGAGGATTTCCCATGCTGAGGTTTGTGAGATGCTCCAAACAACAAGGTTTCCTTCTACTGGACAGGAGGAGTCTGGTGTGTTTACTCCAGGGTCCCCCATGTGGAAAGTTTGAGGAGCAGAGCTCTCCCAAATGTATGACGGGAAATCACAGCTCCTTTGACCATTGCTGCTGAAGAACATGGCAGTTTTTTGCTGATGGCTCTTGGGCAAAGCACCAAGACCTTGAGTTGACTTGGAATCTCTTGCACATGGGTCACAGTTCTGGTTTGATATGTGATAGATCTTAGAATGTGCTGGTGGCTAAGGTGTCATGCAGGATTCTCCTACCCTGAGGGATTGGAACAGGCTGAAGATCACAGTTTCCTTCTGGGGAAATGAGATGTTCTGTTGTGTGGCTCACATGTATCATAAGCTAATATTCCAGAACAGGCCTCTGAGGACAGATGACTGAAAACATAATCTAGGGTAAAATGAGGTCCTAGGGTCATGTCACGTTCAATCTTCTGACTCAGAGACATTAACTTGGGTGTCTGCCTAGATGTACGTGATCAAGAAGTTTCAGACCGCACATTTGCGTCCAGAGTGTCCACCAGTATTGGGGTGGGTCAGGTGCCTTACAGGTTTCTCCTAATCTGGAAGTTTTGGGCAACTCTGACGGGCACAGTCTCCTTGGGGATGGCAGCACAGTCCTGTTGTATGGCTCTAAAGAACCGATTCTGGAGGGCAAGAGAGCCATTGTTTAGGGAGAGAAGTCTGCAAACACAAATTCGAAGTAGGGTTAGTGGTAATATGATAGAGGGCCAATGTATAAACCTGGAGGGCAGAGCATCTGGAACTGTAATTAGGGTGACTGGAAGTTGGTAGCAGAGGCTTTTATCTCTGGATTGTGTGTCCAGGATGGCCTCCAAATGCAGGTGTGTTCTCATGGGTCCATGGGAGACTTTTCCTCTCTATGGATCTGGTGGCTCCCCATAGTTTGGTGGCTTTTTCGGGGAAGAGAGTGCTGTTTTCCATCTTAAGGGTGCCCCAAAGTAGGGAATCCAGAGACAGGCTCTGGGTCTGGGCGCCTGGAAAATCCCACCAAGTTTTAGGATTTGTGCCTAGAGGCGTACCAGGCCTGCACAGCAGGATTATGGTGGTGCAACTGAGAGGGATTGTTTGAAAGCATATTCAGGCTGAGGGACAAAATGCCTGTTTGTCCCCAGGGTGGCCCTCAGGAGTGGGCGTGGTCTCACTGGTCTTGTAACTGGCTCCCACTTTGAGGGTTGGACATCCATCCCAACAGCGAAGATTCCTGCCATGAGGAAGGAGGAGTTCTCAATTGTGCTTCAGGTTCCCACATTGGCAAGGGAAAGGTCTGGGGACAGGTGCCTTAATACCAAGGATGGGTAGAGATGACGTACTTGGGCCATGGCAATCCCAAATGCTAGATGTGGGGACCACTGTCTGGGGACAGACACTAGGTCGGGGCTCAGGCTCTGTCAGACACAGCACTAGTGGACAGGGCAACCTATAAATGGGTTGCCTCGAGGGCCGAGCAGATTGATCCTCATGTGTGGTTTCTGGCCTGACTCACCAGGGACTTCTTTCTATAGGGAAGGCAGAATGGTGCGTTGTGGCTCCAGATTTCCCTATCAAGAGGGCTTGGGGACCAGTCGGGTGAGGATGGAATTGTAAACACAAGCTACGGTTCAATTCAATGCCAAGCAGAAAGCAGTCCCTATGTGCAGCGGCTTATTCGAGATATCCAGCACCTGAGTAAAGGCGGATGTCAGATATTTGCTCACCCTGGAGTTTGTGTCTATGATAACTGACAAATGGATGGGTGGTGTCAAGAAGCCATGAAGGTGTTTTCACGTTGAGACTTATGAGCTACTCCAAATAGCAAATTTCACTCTACTGGCCAGGTGGAGTGTGACTGATTTGCTATAGGTTCCCCTATGTGAAAACTTTGGGTACCAGAGCTCAACACATGGATGCCTGGAAAGCTCAACTCCACTGACTAGTGCAGCTGAGGAACATGGCAAATTCGTTCTGGTGTCTCTGGAGTGAAGTACCAAGTCCTTGAGTTGACATGGAATCTCTTGCAGATGGGCCACAATGCTGGTTTGTTACTAGGGAGATCTTATAATGTGCTGGTGGCGAAGGGGCTGTGCAGCCTGGGCTACCCTGGGCTTTGGCACAGATGGAAGGGCACGGTTTCCTTCTGGGTTCAGGAGATGTTCTGTTATGTGGCCCAGGGACCACATGATGTATCATAAGCTCACATTCCAGATCAGGCCTCAGAGGACAGATGTGTGAAAACTGAATCTAGGGTTCCAATGACGTCCTAGGGGCATGTTAGGTTCACTATTCTGATTCGGGACCATTCCTTTGGCTGTCTGCCTAGATGTAGGTGCGCTTTTGCATTCAGAGTGGCCGCCAATATTGGGGTAGGCTCAGGGGCCTTGCAGGTTTCTCCTAATTTAAAAGGTTTGTGCAACTTTGATGGGCACAGTTTCCTTGGGGATGGCAGGACAGTCCTGTGGCGTGGGTCCAGAGACCCCATCCTGGAGGACATGTGTGCCATGGTTTTCATAGAGAAGTCTGCAAACATTAATTCGGATTAAGGTTAGGGGCGAGGTGATCACAGGCCCAATGCATAGATCTGGAGGGGAGCTCGGCTGGAACTGTAATTAGGGTGACTGGAAGGCGGTAGCACAGGCTTTTCTCTCTGGATTTTGTGTCCAGGATGGCCTCGGAATGCCGGTGTGTTCTCATGGACTCATGAGAGACTTTTCCTCTCTATGGATTCTGGTGGTTCCCCATAGTTTGGTGGCTTTTTCGGGGAAGGGAAGAGTGCTGTTTTACATCTCCTGGGTGTCCCAAAACACGAATTCCCGAGATGAGCCCTGGGTCTGGGCACCTGGAAAGTCCCACCAAGTTTTAGGATTTGTGCGTAGAGGCATTCCAGGCCTGCAATTCTGGATCATGGTAGTGAAGCTGAGAGGGATTGTTTGAAAGCATGCTCAGGCTGAGGGTCACAATGACTGTGCCCAGGGTGGCCCTCAGGAGTGGGTGTGGTCTCATTGGTCTTGTAACAGGCTTCTGCTTTAAGGATTAGACACCCATTCCAACAGCCAGGTTTATTGCCATGGGTAAAGTGGAGTTCTCTATTGTGCTTCAGGTTCCCCATTGGTAGGGATTCCAGCAAAGATCTGGGGACAGGTGCCTGAATACCAAGGATGGGTAGAGATGACGTACTTGGGCCATGACCATCCCAAATGCTAGATATAGGGCCCACTCTCTGGTAGCTGAAACTCGGTAGGGGCTCAGGCTCTGTCAGACACAGCACTGGGGGCCAGGGCAGCCTATAATTCGGCGTTCCCTTGAGGACCGAGTGGATGTATCCTCATGTGGGGTTTCTCCCCAGACTCACAAGGCACTTTTTCATTTGGTGGAGAAGGCATAATGCTGCATTGTGGGTCCAGATTTCCCTATCAAGAGGGCTTGGGGACCAGTTGAGTGAGGATGGAATTGTAAACACAAGCTACGGTTCTATTCAGTGCCAGGCGGAAGGCAGTTACAATGTGCAGTGGTTTATTCGAGACATCCAGCACCGGAATAAGGGTGGATGTCAGATGTTTGCTCACACTAGATTTTGTGTCTATCATGACCAACAAATGGGGGGGGTGGCGTCAAGAGGCCATGGAGTAGTTTACACGCTGAGTCCTGTGAGCCGCTCCAAACAGTAAGGTTTCCTTCTACTGGGCAGATGAAGTCTGGTTTGTTTGCTCTAGGTTCCCCCATGTGGAAAGTTGGTGAAGCAGAGCTCTCCGGCATGGATTCCTGGAAAGCACACTTCCATTGACCATTGCAGCTGAGGAACATGGCAGGTTCGTTCTGGTGTCTCTGGGGCAAAGTATCAATTCCTTGAGTTGACATGGAATCTCTTGCAGATAAGCCACAACGCTGGTTTGTTTTCAAGGAGATCTTAGAATGTGCTGGTTGCTAAGGTGCCATGCAGGATTCTCCTACCCTGACGGTTTGGCACAGTTCGAAGAACGCTGTATCCTTCTGGGGACAGGAGGTGTTCTGTCGTGTGGGTCAGGGACCACATGATTTGTCATAAATTGGTATTCCACAACAGGCCCCTGAGGACAGATGCCTGAAAACCTAATGGGGTTCCATTGAGGGCCTAGGGACATTTCAGGTTCAAACTTATAACTCAGGATCATTAACTTGGCTATCTCCCTGGAGGTAGGTGATCAGGGTGTTTCAGACTGCGCATTTGCATCCTGTGTGGCCAGCATTATTGAGGTGGGCTCAGGGGCCTTACAGGTTTCTCCAAATCTAGAAGGTTTGGGCAACTCTAATATGCACACTGTCCTTGGGGATAACAGACAGAGTTCTGTGGTGGGGCTCCAGCGATCCCATTCTGGTTGGCATGTGAGCCATGGTTTTGGTAGAGAGGTCTGGAAACACAAATTTTGATATGTTTAGTGGCGATGTGATCGCAGGCCCAATGCATAGACATAGAGGGAAGTTCGTCGGGAACTTTAATTAGGGTGACTGTACGGCTGTAGCACAGGCTTTTATTTCTGGATTGTGTGTCCAGGATGGTCTCAGAATGCAGGTGTGGTCTCATGGGTCCATGGGAGACTTTTCCTCTCTAAGGATCTTGATGGCGCTCCAAAATTTGGTGGCTTTCTTGGGTAAGGTAAGAGTGCTGTTTTCCATATTAGGGGTGCCCCAAAACAGGGATTCCAGTGACGGCCTTTGGGTCTGGGCACCTGGACAATCCCGCCAAGGGTTAGCGTTTTGGCCTTGGGGAGTACCAGGCCTGTAATGCGGGATCCTGGGGGTGCAATTGAGAGTGTTTGTTTGAAAGCATGTTCAGACTGAGGGTCACAATGCCTACCTATGCCCAGGGCGGACCTCATGAGTGGGCGTGGTCTCATTGGCCATACATCTGGTTCCCACTCTGAGGGTTGGACACCAATCCCAACAGCCAGGCTTCGTGCCATGAGGAAGTAGGAGTTCTCTACAGTGCTTCAGGTTCCCCCATTGGTAGGGTTCCAGCAAAGGTCTGGGCAGAATGGCCTGAATACCAAGGATGGGTAGAGATGACGGTCCTGGGCCATGCATGGTCTCACATGCTGATAATGGGCCCTGCTCTTTGGGTGTCTGACACACGGTTGGGGCTCATGCTCTGTCATACACAGCACTAGAGGCCAGGGCAGCCTATAAATCGGGGTTCCCTCGAGGGCCAAGCAGATTGATCCTCAGGTGGAGTTTGTGTGCAGACCTCATCAGGCACTTTTTCTTTCTATGGGGAAGGCATAATGCTGCATTGTGACTCCAGAATTCTCTATTAAGAGTGCTTGGGGACCAGTAGGGTGAGGATGGAATTGTAAAACAAAGCTACAGTTCAATTCAGTGCCAAGCGAAAGGCTGTTCCAGTGTGCAGGGGCTGATTGGAATATCTAACATCTGAGTAAGGGCAGATGTCAAATGTTTCTCAAGACGGAGATTGTGTGTATGATGACCGACAAATGGAGGGGTGGTGTCAAGAGGCCATGGAGGATTTCACACACTGGGACTTGTGAGATGCTCCAAACAGCAATGTTTCCTTCTACTGGAGAGGTGGTGTCTGGTTTCTTTTCTCCAGTGTCCCCCATGTGGAACATTTGGGTAGCAGAGCACTCCCACATGGATGTCTGGAAATCACAACTCCATTGACCATTGCAGCTTAGGAACATGGCAGGTTCATTTTGTTGGCTCTGGGGCGAGTACCAATGCCTGGAATTGACATGGGGTTTCGTGAAGATGGGTCACAATTCTGGCTTGTTAGCAGGGAGATCTATGAATGTGCTGGTGGCTAAGGGCCCATGTAGGATTCATCTACCCTGAGGGTTTGACACCGGTCGATAAGCACGGTTTCCTTCTGGGGACAGGAGATGTTCTGTTGTGTGGCCCAGGGACCATATGTTTTATCATAAGTTGGTATTCCAGACCATATGGTTTCAATCTTCTGACTCAGGACCATTGACTTCAGTGTCTTCCTAGGTGTAGGTGATCATGGTGTTTCTGACTGTGCATTTGTTTGCAGAGTGGCCTCAAATATTGGGTTGTGCTCTAGGGCCTTGCAGGTTTCTCCTAATATGGAAGGTTTGGGCAACTTTGATGGCACAGTTTCCTTGGCGATGGCAGGCACCGTCCTGTAGTGTGTCTCCAGAGACCCCATCCCGGAGGGCATGTGAGCCATGGTTTTGGGAGAGAAGTCTACAAACACAAACTCGGGTTAGGTTTAGTGGCAAGGTGATCATGGGCCCAATGCATAGGCCTAACGGGAAGATTGTCAGGAACTGTCAATCGGGTGACTCGAAGGCAGTAGCAGAGGCTTTTGTATCCGGATTGTGTGTCCACCATGGCCTCAGAATGCAGGTGTGGTCTCATGGGTCCATGGGAGATTTTTCCTCTTTAAGGTTCCTGTGGTTCCCAAAAGTTGCTGGCTTTCTCGGGGAAGGGAAGAGTGCTGTTTTCCATCTTAGGGGTGCCCCAAAATAGGGATTCCAGAGATGGGCTCTGGGTCTGGGCACCTGGAAAATCCCACCACGTGTTAGGATTTGGGCCTAGTGGCATACCAGGCCTGCATGCGGGATCCTGGAGGTGCAACTGAGAGGGCTTGTTTGAAATCATGCTCAGGCTGAGTGTCACAATGCCTGCTTGTGCCCAGGGTGGCCATAATGAGTGGGCGTGGTTTCCTTGGCCATGCAGCTGGCTCCCACTTTGAGGGTTGGACTCCCATCCCAACAGCCAGGATTTATGCGATGGGGAAAAAGAAATTCTCTATTGTGCTTCAGGTTCCTCCATTAGCAGGGATTCCAGCAAAGTCTGGGGACAGATGCCTGAATACCAAGGATGGTTAGAGATGACGGACATGGGCCATGGACGGTCTCAAATTGTGGATATGGACCCCGATCTCTGGGTGGCTGACACTAGGTCTTGGCTCAGGACCTGTCAGACCCAGCACTAGTGCCCAGGGCATCCTATAAATAAGGGTTCCCTAGAGTGCCTAGCAGATTGAACTTCAAGTGGGGTTTCTAGGCAGAACCACCAGGCCTTTCTTGTTTCTAAGGGGAAGGCAGAACGCTGCATTGTGGCTCCAGAATTCCCTATCAAGAGGGCTTGCAGACCAGGAGGCTGAGGATGGAATTGTTAACCCAAGCTCTGGTTACATTCAGTGTCATTGGAAAGGCACTTTTTGTGTGCAGCAGTTGAATCGAATATCCAGCACCTGAGTAAGAGTGGATGTCAGATATTTGCTCATGCTGGAGTTTGTTTCTATGATGACTGACAAATGGAGGGATGGTGTCAAGAGGCCATGGAGGATTTCCCACTCTGGTGCTTGCTAGATGCTCCAAACAGCAAGGTTTCCTTCTACCGGAAATGGGCAGTCTAGTTTGTTTGCTCCAGGGTCCCACATGTGGAAAGAATGCGTAGCATAGTTCTCCTGCATGGATGCCTGGAAAGCACACCTCCATTGACCAATGCTGCTGAGGAACATTGCAGGTTCATTCTGGTGGCTCTGTGGCGAAGTACCAAGGACTGGATTAGACATGGAATCTCAGGAAGACAGGTCACAGTGCTGGTTTGTTACCAGGGAGATCTAAGAATGAGTTGGTGGCTAAAGGTCCATGCAGGATTCATCTACCCTGATGATTTGACACAGGTCTAAGAGCCCAGATTCCATCTGGGGACAGGAGATGTTCTGTTGTGTGCCTCAGGGACCATATGTTGTATCATAAGTTGGAATTCCAAAGCAGGCCTCTGAGGACTGAGGACTGAAAAACTAACCTCGGTTTCCTATGAAGTCCTAGGGGCATGTCAGGTTCAATGTTCTGACTCAGGACCATCGACTCTGGTGTCTGCCTGGATAGAGGTATCAGGGTATTTAAGACTGTGCATTTGCGTCCAGAGCAGCCTCCTATATTGTGGTGGGCCCATGGTTCTGGCAGTTTACTCCTTATCTAGACGGAATGATGCCAGAGCAGGGTTCTAAGGATGGATGCCTGGACAGCCCACCTCGCATTCCTATTGTGTTTCCTAGTGACAAGACAGGTTTGATTAGTTGACTCTTATAGAGAAAGCGAAGGGGTTGAGTTGAAATGGACTCTCCTGCAAATGGGTCTTAATGTGGGTTTGTGTCCATGCAGACCTTGGAATGGGGTGGTGGCACTGGGGCCCTGAAGGATTCTCCTAACCGGAGGTTTTGACACAGCTCCAACATGAAATTTTACCATGTGGAGACGATATTTGCTCTGATGGTGCCTCAGGAAGCCCCCATATTCTGGTATTGGAAACCCGGCCTCTGAAGAGAGATGCCTGGAAACCAAAGCAATGGATCCAATTCCAACCTAGGGGCCTGTCAGGTTCAATCTTCCTCTCTGTGGACTTCTGTCTACGGGTATGAGTGGAGGCAGTTCCTAAGCTGGTGTCAGATCGCCCCTGTCTATCCTGGATGGCCTAAATTATTGGGATGGCCTTGGGGACTTTGGAGGTTTCTCCTAATATGTACGGCTGTGGCAAATGGAATGGGCAGAATTCCCTTGGAGAGGACAGGCACAGTCCTGAGTTGTGGCACCAGGGGCCCCAGCATGGAGGGTGTATGGGCCAGGACTATGGGGACAGAAGTCTGAAAACACAAATTCGGCTTAGGATTGGGGAGGTAGGTATGGCAGGCCCGATCTACAGACCATGAGGAGACATCTTTGGGATATGAACAAAGGGCGAGTGTGAGGCACATGCTAAGGCTTTTGTCTCTGGATTTTGTGTCATTGATGGCCATGGAATGACTGTGTGGTCTCATGGGCCATGGATGAGTCTCCACATTTTAGGGATTTGGCCCAATCCCAAGAGTTAGGGGTCATTATAGGGATGGTAGGAGTCCTTTCTGTTTCCTAACCAGGTCTCCCAACAAAAGAGGGATTCTTCAGCAGAGCCCTGGGGAGAGGCGACTGGACATCCTGACCTCTGGTTAAGATTGGGGGCCTAGGGGCATCGAAAGTCCTATATGTGGGCTCCTGCTCCAGCCACTGAGAGGCCTTACTTGAGGACAGGGCTCACACTGAGAGTCACAATTTGTGTTTGTGCCCATTGCTGCCCTCAAGCATGGGCGGGGATTCATGGGCCCCAAGGTTTCTCCTACACTGAATGTTGGAAAACATGCCAACCACAATATTTATTGCCATGGAGAAGGATGAGTTCTGATTTATGCATCACGTTCAAACCTGGTCAGTGATTGGAGATAAGGTCTAGTTTCTGAAGCCTGATAAACGAAGTTGGGAAGAGATGACAACCTAAGGCCATGGCGGATCCGATGTGCTCAGTGTGTGCCAGCTGTCTGGGTGTCAGTCGGGAGTTCCAGGCTCAGACTGTGTCAAACAGTGCATTAATGCCCAGGGTAGACTGTATAATTGTGGTACAGTTGAGTGGCGTGCAGGTTGATCCTCATTTGGGGTTTCTGGGTAGCTCCATAGGGCAACGTTTTTCTTCTGGAGGGCAGCTCGATTGCTGCATTGTGGCTCCAGTAATGCCAAACTGGAGCACTTGCGGGCCAGGAGTATGAGGACAGAAGTCTGAGAACACAAGCTAGGCTTAGGGGCGATGGCACGGAAGGCATACTGTGTATAGCTGACTCGTGATCCCGTGCATCTGAAGTCAGGGCGAGGCTCAGACGTAGGCTCAGGTTAGGGGTCCTGTCCATAATGGCTCCTTCATGAAGGGGCCGGGCAACACAAGGCCATGGAGGTTTTCTCATGGTGGGAGTACTGAGATGCTCCAAACCGCAAGGATTCCTTCTGCAGGACAGTCAGGACCCATTGGATGGCTTAAGAACGTCCCGTACGGAATGACTCCAGAACAGGGTTCTAAGGATGGATGCCTGGGCAGCCCGCCTCACATTCCAATTGTCTGCTAGCGACAAGACAGGTAAGATCTTTTGGCTAGGGGAGCAACCAAGGGGGCTGAATTAAAATGGACTATTCTGAATATGGGTCCTAATGTGGGTTTGTATCCATGGAGAGTTGGAATGGGGCGGTGACACTGGGGCCCTGAAGGATTCTCCTAACCAGAGATATTGACAGAGCTCTAACGAGCAATTTTCCCGTGTGGAGACGAGTTATGTTATGATAGGTGCCTCAAGAAATCCCCATATGCTGGTACTGGAAACCAGGCCTCTGAGGAAAATTCCTTTGGAGAGGACAAGCACAGTCCTGAGTTGTGGCAACAGGGGCCCCAGCATGCAGGGTGTTGGGTCAGGGCTATGTGGACAGAAGTATGAAAACACAAACTCGGCTTAGGTTTGGAGATGTAGGTATGGCAGACCCAATCTACAGACCGTGAGAACTCTTCAGGATATTTATGAAGGGTGAGTGTGAGGCGCTTGCTCAGGCTTTTGGCTCTGGATATTGTGTCAGCGATGGCCATGGAATGTTGGGGTAGCCTCAAGGGCCATGGACGAGTGTCACTTTCTGGAAATTTGGCCTGATCCCAAGGTTATGGGCACATTTTGTGGGATGCATTTTTTTTTAACCTTTGTTGTCTCACCAAAGTGGGATTCTAGAGCAAAGCCCTGGGAAGGGGCGACTTAACAGCCCCACTTCCAGTTAAGGATGGAGCCTAGAGACATGGCAAGCCCCATAAGGGGGCTCTTGGTTCAGCCACTGAGAGGCCTTACTTGAGTACAGGGCTCATGCTGACGGTCACTATGCATGTTTGTGCCAAACGCAGCCCTCAAGCATGGGCAGGGCCTCATGGGCCACACTTGTTTCTCCTACACTGAATGTTGGACAACATGATACCCACAATATTTCTAGCCATGGGTAAGGATAAGTTCTGATTTCTGCATCACATTCAACCATTGGCAATGACTGGAGATAAGGTCTAGATTCCAAAGCCTGAAAAACAATGTTGGGAAGAGATGACGACCTAGACCATGGCAGGTCTTATGGGCTCAGTGTGTGGCCAGCTGTCTGGGTGTCGGTCGGGAGTTCCATGCTCAGCCTATGTCAGACAGGGCATTCGTGTCCAGTTATAGACTGTATAATTGGGGTAGAGTCTAATGGCATGCAGGTTGATCCTCACTTGGCGTTTCTGGGTAGCCCCAGAGGGCAACGTTTTTCTCCTGGAGGGCAGGCAGAGTGCTGCATTGTGGCTCCAATACTGCCAAAATAGAGCATTGGTGGGCCAGGAGTGCAAAATTTTTCTTCTCGAGGGCAGGCAGAGTGCTGCACTGTGGCTCCAGAATTCCCAATCTGGAGGGCTTGTGGGCGAGGAGTGTGAGGACGGAACTCTGACAACATAAGCTAGACTTAGGTTTCAAGGCGAGGGCAAGGCGGGCACACTCTGCAGAGCTGAATCAAGATCTCGTGCATCTGAAGTCAGGGCGAGGATCAGATGTTGGCTCAATTTGGTGTTTCTGTCTATGAAGGCCCCTTCATGAAGTGTGGCCAATGGAATGGGCAGAATTCCCTTGGAGATGGCACGCACAGTCATGACGTGTGGCTCCAGTGGCCCCAGTATTTAGGGTGTGTGGGCCAGGACTGTGGCGACAGAAGTCTGAAAACACAAACTCGGCTTATGTTTTGAGATGTAGGTATGGCAGACACGACCTAGAGACTGCATAAATATCTTCGGGGTAAACTTTTTGGGATATGAACAAAGGGGGAGTGTGAGGCGCATTCTCAACCTTTTGTCTCTGGATTTTGTGGCACCAATGGCCGTCCAATGTTGGGGAGACCTCAAAGGCCATGGATGAGTCTCCCTCTCTGGCGTTTTAGCCTGATGCAAGAGTTTGGGGTCATTCTGTGGATGGGAAGAGACATTTCTCTTTTTATACCTCAGGTGTGCCTCCAAAGGAGTGTTTCCAGAGCAGATCCCTGGGGAGGGGCAACTGGACAGCCCAAACTCTGGTTAAGATTGGGGGCCTAGGGGCATCGCAAGCCCCATGCACTGGCTCTTGGTCCAGCCACTGATAGGCCTTACTTTAGGAAAGGGCTCACGCTGAGGGTCACAATGTGTGTTTGTGCCCATCACAGCCCTCAAGCATAGGTGGGGCCTCATTGGCCACACTGGTTTCTCCTACACTGAATGCTGGACAACATGCGAACCACAAGGTGTCTTGCTATGGGGAATGAGGAGTTCTGATTTTTGCATCACATTTACCCCTGGGCAGTGAGTGATTGGAGATAAGGTCTAGGCTCTGAAGGCGAGATTTGGAAGAGATGAAGAGCTATGGCATGGCGGATCTGAATGTGCTCAGTGTGCGGCCAGCTGTCTGGGTGTGTGTCAGGAGATCCAGGCTCAGGCTGTCAGACAGGGCACTAGTGCCCAGGGTAGACTGTATAATTGGGGAACAGCTGAGTGGTGTGCAGTTGATCCTCATTTGGGGTTTCTGGGGAGCCGCAGAGGGCAACATTTTTTTTTCTTGAGGGCGGGCAGAGTACTGCATTGTGACTCTGGAATTCCCAAACTGGAGGGCCTGTGGGCCAAGAGTGTGAGGACAATAATCTGAGAACACAAGCTAGGCATAGGTTTCGGAGCGACGGCACAGCAGGCACACTCTGCAGAGCTGAGTCAAGATCTTGTGCATCTGAAGTCAGGGCGAGGATCAGACGTTGGCTCAGGTTGGAGTTTCTGGTCATGATGGCCCCTTCATGAAGGGTGGGGTCATCACGAGGCCATGGAGTTTGACCCCCGATGGGAGTTGTGAGATGCTCCAAACTGCAGGGATTTTTTCTGCGGGAAAATTGAGACCTGATGGAATGCTCCAGGACGTCCCAAATGGAATGACTCCAGAGCAGGGTTCTAAGGATGGATGCCTGGGCAGCCCGCCTCCCATTCAAATTGTCTCCTAGTGACAAGACAGGTTCAATCTGCTGGCTTTGGGGGAGCAAAAGAGGGGGCTGAGATGAAATGTACTCTCCTGAGGTTGGGTCCTAATGTGGGTTTGTGTCCATGGAGACATTGGAATGGGGAGTATTTCCTTCTGGGGACAGGAGATGTTCTGTTGTGTGGCTCAGGGAACAGATGTGTATCATAAGTTGATATTAGAGAACAGCCATCTGAGGACAGATGCCTGAAAATCTATTCTTGGGTTCCAGTGATGTCCTAGGGGCATGTCAGGTTCAATTCTCTGACTCCAGCATTCAGTGTAGGAGAAACCAGTGTGGCCAATGAGGCACTCTGAAAATTGAACCTGACCCAAGTGTCTGCCTGGATGTAGGTGCTCAGAGTGTTTCAGACTGTGAATTTACATCCAGAGCCGCTTCCAATATTGGGGTGGGATCAGGGGCCTTGGAAGCTTCCCCTAATCTGGAGGGTTTGGGCAAATGTGATGGGAAAAGTTTCCTTGGTGATGGAAGGCACAGTCCTGTGGTGTGGCTCCAGAGACCCCATCCTGGAGGACATGTGAGGCATGGTTTTGGGAGAGAAGTCTGCAAATGCAAACTAGGTTTATTCTTAGTGGCACAGTGATCGCAGCCCAATGCATTGACCTGGAGGGCAACTCGTCAGAAACTGTAATTAGGATGACTCAGTGGCGGTTGCACAGCCTTTTCTATCGACATTGTATGTCCAGGATGGCCTCGGAATGCAGGTGTGGTCTTATTGGTCCACGGGATATTTTTCCTCCCTGAGGATCCTGGTGGCTCCCCATACTTTGGTGGCTTTTTCAGGGAAGGGAAGAGTGCTGTTTTCGATCTTCGGGGTGCCCCTAAACAGGGATACCAGAGACGGGTTCTGGGTCTGGGCACCAAGAAATTCCCACCAATGGTTAGGATTTGGGCCTAGGGGAGTACCAGGCCTGCATTGTAGGATCCTTGTGATGCAAGAGAGAGGGCTTGTTTGAAGGCATGCTTAGGCTCAGGGTCAGAATCCCTGTTTGTTCCCAGGGCACACTTCAGGAGTGGCTATGGTCTCGTTGCCCATGCAGCTGGCTCCCACGCTGAGAGTTGGACACTCTTCCCAACAGCTAAGTTTCCTGCCATGGGGAAGGAGCAGTTCTCTATTGGGCTTCAGGTTCTCCCATTGGAAGGGATTCCAGCAAAGGTCTGGGAACAGATGCCTGAATACCCAGGATGGGTAGTGAGGACAGGCTAGACCATGGCCGGTCTCACATGCTGGATATGGGCCCTGCTCTCTGGGTGGCTGACACGAGGTCAGGTCTCAGGCTTTGTCAGACCCAGCACTAGTGGCCAGAGCAGCCTCAAAATCGGGGATCCGCGAGGGCCGAGCAGATGAACTTCATGTGGGTTTTTGGGGCAGTCTTACCAGGCACCACTTCTTTCTATGGGAAAGGCAGAATGCTCCGTTGTGGCTCCAGAATTACCTATCAAGAGGGCTTCAGGACCAGTAGGGTGAGGACGGAATTGTAAACAAAAGCTAGGGTTAAATTCAATTCAAAGCAGAAGACAGTTCCAATGTGCACCAACTCATTGGAGACGTCCAGCACCTGAGTAAGGGCGGATGAAAGAAGTTTGTGTCTATGATGACCGACAAATGGAGAGGTGGCTTCAAGAGACCATGGAGGATTTCCCATGATGAGGATTGTGAGATGCTCAAAATATCAAGGTTTCCTTCTACTGGACAGATGGAGTCTGGTTTGTTTGCTCTGGGGTAACTCATGTGGAAATTTTTTGTAGCAGAGCCCTTCCACATGGATTCCTAGAAAGCACAAGTCCAATGACCATTCCAGCTGACAAACATGACAGGTTTGTAATGGTGGCCTGTGGCCACATGCCAAGGTTTCAGTTGACATGGAATCTCTTGCAGTTGTGTTCCAATGCTGGTTTGTTACCAGGGAGGTTTTAGAAAGTCCTGTGGGTTAAGGGGCCATGAAGGATTCTCCTACCCTGACAGATTGGCACTGGTCGAAGAACACAGTTTCCTTCTTAGGACAGGAGATGTTGTGTTCTGTGGCTCAGGGTCAATATGTTGTATCCTAACTTGGTATTACAGAACAGGCCTCTGAGGACAGATGCCTGAAACCTAATCTAGGGTTCCAATGATGTAGTAGGTGCATGTCAGTTTCAAAATTCTGTCTCAGGACCATTGACTTGGGTATCTGCCTGGATATAGGTGATCAGGGTGTTGCAGACTGAGCAATTTTGTCCAGAGCAGCTTCCAATATTGGGGTGGGATTATTGGCCTTGAATGTTTCTTTTAATCTGGAAAGTTTGGGCAAATGTGATGGGCAAATTTTCCTTGGAGATGGAAGGCGCAGTCCTGTGGTGTGGCTCCAGAGACCCCATCCTGGAGGACATTTGAGGCATGGTTTTTGGAGAGAAGTCTGCATACGCTAACTAGGTTTATTCTTAGTGGCACGGTGATCGCAGCCCAATGCATCAACCTGGAAGGCAGCTCATCAGGAACTGTAATTAGGATGACTCGATGTCGGTAGCACAGCCTTTTTTATTGGGATTGTCTGTCCAGGATGGCCTCGGAATGCAGGTGTGGTCTCATGAGTCCATGGGAGATTTTTCCCCTCTAAGGATCCTGGCGGCTCCCCATACTTTGGTGGCTTTTTCAAGGAAGGAAAGAGTGCCGTTTTGCATCTTAGGGGTGCCCAACAACAGCGATACCAGAGACGGGTTCTGGGTCTGGGCACCAAGAAATTCCCACCAAAAGTTAGAATTTGGGCCTAGGGGCATACCAGGTCTGCAATGCGGGATCCTGGTGGTCCAATAGAGAGGGCTTATTTGAAAGGATGCTTAGGCTGAGGGTCACAATGCCTGTTTGTTCCTGGACACCCTTCAGGAGTGGGAATGATCTCATTGCCCATGCAGCTGTCTCCCTCTCTGAAGGTTGGACACCCATCCCCAAGAGCTAGGTTTTCTGCCATGGGGAAGGAGCAGTTCTCTATTGGCATTCAGGTTCCCCCATTAGAACGGATTCCAGCAAAGGTCTGGGACAGATGCCCAAATACCAAGGATGGGTAGTGAGGATGGACTCAGCCATGGCCGGTCTCATATGCTTTATATGGGTCCTGCTCTCTGGGTGGCTGACACGAGGTTGGGGCTCAGCCTCTGTCAGACAAAGAATTAGTGGCAAGAGCAGCTTATAAATCAGGGATCTGCTAGGGCCGAGCAGATGATACTCATGTGGGTTTTTTGGGAAGTCTTACCAGGCACTTCTTCTTTCTATGAGGAAGGCAGAATGCTGTGCTGTGGCTCCAGAATTCCCTATCAAGAGGACTTTCCGATCAGTAGGGTGAGGATGGAGAAAACCTAGTAAACTCTTTATCTGCATACTTAAAAAAAAAAAAGACACTGGTATAGAAAAGCTGTTTTTCTCTCTGTTTAAAAAGACAAAGTTTTCTTAAGCTAATCGATCTGTTATGGTTTTCTCTTTGCCTGCCAAGAAAATTCAGTTTCTATGCTTTGTTTTATTGGGTGTTTAACATCCCTAATTATATTTAGGCATGTGTTTTAAAACTTTCTAAGGTTTTAGCAATTTTGGATAAGATTTAAACCAATAATAAAGCTTGGGTTACATTTGGGAAAATGCCATGCATTTCCTAAAGTTTTAATACGTTGATAGATCACCACTTGATATTGTGATTATGGAAATGTTATGTGTCACAGAAGTAACCTGATTTTCTTGCCAGTTTCATTGTAAATTCTCATATCAGCAGCTCTTTTTGTCATTTGTAATTGTTTTAATTCTCTTGGAAGATAAATTCTGTCTCAAAGAAAATTCATATGGGAGACTTTCAGGACAAATACAGGTCTTTGATATGTTGAAATTCTGGAACTGAAATGGGTAAGAAATTACAGAAGGAAAAGCTGCATTCAGACTAAACCAGAATTATTAACATGGGACTAGGTGAACTGAAAGACTATAATGTTCTATCTCTTGATGTTTTGTCTTATGTTTGATCTTCCAGACTAGGGAAAATCTCCTTAAGTTATCTGTAACGTGGAGGGGACAAGATGGCGAGGAAGTAGGAGGAGGCGCCTTTTCAACCTGTACCCTAAAGTGAGCTGATTGTCTAACAAAGAACTCCAATTACTCATGAAATTAGCCTTAGATTAGAATTATACACGTCTGGATCTCTACAAGTGCAGAAGACGCCAGTGGGCAGGTAAAGTGGTGTGGGAACGGGGAACTGATATCGGAAGATAAACAACAGGAGGAGGGAGCCACCAGAGGCGACCAGTTGGAAAGTAATACCCCAATATGAGCGAGAGTGCCCTGCATCTGGGGACCAGGTTTAACTTAGGGACTTTTTGAAAGCACTCCAAAAGAGCAAAGGATAGTGGGGTGGGGAAATTGTGGGATTGGGGTGGCTAGGGACAGGGGATTAAATCCCTGGTTCCCGGACAGCCTTCCCTGGTGCTGAGCCAGAGATGGTGTAGCAGAAAAACCAGGTCTTGGACTCTAAGCCATGACAGTACCCGAGAACACGTGGCGTCCTGCTCCTGTGAGGGGATGGGAGCCATGCTGGACACCAGAACGTGCGAGCCCTGCTATAGAGCCTGAGATGCGTGTGCTGCTCATCCTCCCCTGAGAGAGGTACAAAGGGCCAGCTTGTGGCCTTTGATACACACCATTGTTTCAGAGCCTAAGATGCGTGCACCAAACTCTCCCCCCAGAGAGTTGCACGAAGGCCCAGCCTGGTGCTTTCGGACCTGCACCCCATTCTCAGAGCCTGAGACCCGTGTGTGACCCACAGGCTCTCCTGAAAGAGGTGTGGGCAAGCCGGGTGCTCTTAGACCCAGAAAGACCAGGCACTCCCAGCCTCGGCCATCGGGAAAATCTCAGTGTGCGATTGCTGCTTGGAACCTCTCTGGCGGTCTGGAGCATCCAAGACAGCTGCCACTGCCATGGCTTTGGGTACAAGCAAAGGATCCTGCATGCCCAGGGACTGCAACTCGGAACCTGCTTTGCCAGTGGTTAAGGGGAAACATATTTGGGCTCTGAAGCCAGACTGAGGCTTCTCTCTGAGAGGGAGGTCAGGGTGCACTATATTTTCCTCTAAAACTACAAAACCATCAAAATCCCTCAAGGTGAGAGAAAAAAAAAAAGTGAACAAACATAAAAACCGCCCGAGTTTAAAAGCCTGATTAAAAACAAGTTTCCTCAGAGCCCACTCCCGTGAGGGGGGTGGGAGGACTTAACTCAGGGAACATCACTGAAAACCCACGTGGCAGCCCCCTCACCCAGAAAACAAACCAAGAAAGGAAAAACAAAAAAGACGACAAGGGAACAACCACCTCTACTTCAAAGGAAAACTTTTATTTTTTACTCATTCCCACTACTCTGGTTTATTTTTTTTTATATAGATAATTTTTTAAACATATTTACCATCACAGTGAGCTGTCCAGTACATCAAATTCCATAATAACCTTCTAACCTGAACTTTTTAAAAATTTATATTTTATTTATTTTTAGCGTAACAATATTCATTATTTTTGCACTACAACCAGTTCTCCATGCAAACCGTGCCGTCTATAATACCCACCACATGGTACCCCAACCTTCCACACCCGCCCCTTCAACCCCCTCATATTATTTTTCAGAGTACATAGTCTCTCATGGTTCACCTCCCCTTCCAATTTCCCCCAACTCCCTTCTCCTCTCTATCTCCCCATGTCCTCCATGATCTTTGTTATGTTCCACAAATAACTGAAACCATATGATAATTGACTCTCTCTGCTTGACTTATTTCACTCAGCATAATCTCTTCCAGTCCCGTCCATGTTGCTACAAAAGTTGGGTATACGTCCTTTCTGATGGAGGCATAATACTCCATAGTGTATATTAACCTAAACTTTTTGATACATACACCTATGTTTTTTTTTTTTGCATTTCTATTTTTTGAATTTATTTTTTTAAATTTTAGTTTAGTTTAGTCCAGTTTATTCCTTTTTATTTTTATTTTCTAACATTCAGATAGAATTAAACTTCAAAGTACTCCCCTTTCCCCAACCAATACTCTCCTATAGCTAATCAAATTTTTAATCCCCCTTTATCTTAGGAAACATGAGGCCTTTAACAAAGATATCAAGATACATCCAAGAAGAAGCAAAACAATCTTCTTGGCTCACACTGAGAATTTATAACCACTCTCCCATCTTTTTCTTCTGCCAGTGTTTCTGTGTTTTTGTGTTTGTCCTGATAGTATATAAATCTTACACTTGGGGTTCTTTTTGACGAGGTTCTTCCTTTATTTGCATATATATATATATTTTTCTGTTGTCATATACTTTTATCAGTCTTTTTGTTTATTTTTGTTTGTCTACTTCATAAATCTTACCTTGGGGCTCATCTGGGCTGAACCTTCTCTTTCATCTTCCCTTTCTTTCCTGTCTCTCTCTCTCTCCTTTTTTTCTTTTTCTTTTCTTTTGTCTCTCGTTTGGGTAGGAAATCCTGATTGCTCAGAAGTGTTCCAGGGTGCACCTTGACTATAACACTGTCAATACATCCAGCTACATCTATTCAGTCATCTCTCACCAAAATAACTAGGAGGAGGAATGCCCAACAGTAGAAAAATATAGAGTATGGACCTTCAGCAACAGAGCTAATGGCTATCAACATATACAATATGTCGGAAAGAGAATTCAGGCTAACAATTATCCAGGCAATAGCTAGGTTGGAGAAAGCCATGGATGACCAAATGAAATTGATTAGGGCTGAGCTGAAAGTGAAGAGAGATGATGTTCACAATGTTAGGGCAGAGCTTAAAGCTACCAGGGCTGAGGTTCACAATGCTCTCAATGAGTTCCAATCTAATCTAAATTCTCTCAAAGCTAGGGTAACTGAGACAGAAGTTAGAATTAGTGATCTGGAGGACAAACAGATAGAGAGAGGGGATCAGGAGGAGGGCTGGAACAAACAGCCTAGAAACCATGAAAACAGAATCAGGGAAATAAATGATGCCATGAAACCTTCCAAAGTCAGAATTATTGGAATCCCTGAAGGGGAGGAGAAAGAAAGAAGTCTAGAGGATATAGTGGAACAAGTTCTTCATGAAAATTTTCCCAAACTCCCGAATGGAATCTGCGTTCATGTACTAGAGTCTGAACGGTCTCCACCCAAGATTATCCATTCCAAAAAACCATCACAACACCTGGTAGTCAAATTGAGGAATCATAATTGTAGGTATAATCTCATGAAAGCCGCTAGGACAAAGAGGCTCCTTTCTTACAGAGGAAAGCCCATCAGAATAACATCAGACCTGTCCACAGAGACCTGGAAAGCCAGAAAGAGCTGGCAAGATATATTCTGGGCATTAAATGAGAAGAACATGCAGCCAAGAATACTTTACCCAGCAAGACTGACATTCAAAATGGATGGGGAGATATAGAGTTTCCAAGACCGGCAAGGCTTAAAAGACTATGCAACCTCCAAGCCGACACTGCAGGAAATATTAAAGGGGGTTCTATAAAAGAGGAAAAAATTCTAAGAATAGCATTGAACAGAAATATAGAGACAGTCTACAGAAAGAAAGACTTCAAAGGTAACTCGATGTCAATAAAAACGTATCTATAAATAATCACTCTCAATGTGAATGGCTAAATACGCCCATAACATGACACAGGGTTGCAGATTGGATAAAACGACAGGACCCATCCATGTATTGTCTACAAGAGACCCATTTTGAACCTAAAGATACATGCAGACTGAAAGTGAAGGGATGGAGAAGCATCTTTCATGCCAATGGGCCTCAAAAGAAGGCTAGGGTAGCAATTCTTGTATCAGATAAATTAGACTTTAAACTAAAGACTGTAGTCAGAGATACAGAAGGACACTACATCATTCTTAAAGAGACTATCCACCAAGTTGATCTAACAATTGTAAATATCTATGCCCCCAATATGGGAGCAGGCAATAATAAAACTGTTAATCAAGATAAAGAGTCATATTGATATAAATACACTAATTGTAGGAGATCTTAACACGTCTCCCTCAGAAATAGACAGATCATCAAAGCAGAAAATCAATAAAGAAACAAAAGCATTGAATGACACATTGAACCAGATGGACCTCATAGATATATACAGAACATTCCACCCTAAAACAACAGAATACTAATTCATCTCAAGTGCACATGGAACCTTCTCAAGAATAGACCACAAACTGGGTTACAAATCAGGACTCAACCGATACCAAAAGACTGAGAAGATTCCCTGCATTTTCTCAGATCACAATGCTTTGAAACTGGAGCTCAATCACAAGGAAAAGTACAGAAGGAACTCAAACACCTGGAAGCTAAAGACCACCATCAGCTTAAGTAGGCTTGGATCAAGCAGGAGATCAAAGAATAAATGAAAAAAAAAATCATGGAAACCAATGAGAATGAAGACCCTTCGGTCCAAAATTTATGGGATAGAGCAAAGTCGGTCCTAAGGGGGAAATATATAGCCATCCAGCCCTCCCTCAAAAAAATTGAAAAATCCAGAACACAGCAGCTGACTCTACACCTTCAGGAACTGGAGAATCAACAACAAATCAAACCAATTCCACAAATAAGAAGAGAAATAATCAAGATTAGAGCTGAGATCAATGAGGTAGAAACCAGAGATACAATAGAACGTACTAATGAATCTAGAAGCTGGTGTTTTGAAAGTATCAATAAAATCAATAGACCACTGGACACACTAATCCAAAAGAAAAGAGAGAAAGCCCAAATTCATAAAATTATGAATGAAAAGGGAGAGATCACAAGTAACACCAAGGAAGTAGAAATAATCATCAGAAGTTTTTATCAACAGTTATATGCCAATAAGCATAGCAACCTAGATGAAATGGATGCATTCCTGGAATACTATAAACTCCCAAAATTGAACCAGGAAGAAATTGACAACTTGAATAGACCAATATCTAGTAACGAGTTTGAAGCAGTGATCAAAAATCTCCAAAAAAACAAGAGCCCAGGACTTGACGGATTCCCTGGGGAATTCTATCAAACTTTCAAAGAAGAAATAAGGCCAATTATCCTGAAGATGTTTCAAAAAATTGAAGCAGAAGCCAGCATTACCCTGACCCCTAAACCAGGCAATGACCCTTAAAAAAAGGAGAATTTCAGACTAAAATCACTGATGAATACGGATGCTAAGATTCTCAACAAAATCCTAGCAAACAGGATCCAACAGCCCATTAAAAAGATTATCCGACATGACCAGTTGGGATTCATCCCTGGGCTACAAGGATGGTTCAACATTCGCAAATCAATCAATGTGATAGAACAAATGAATACGAGACGAGAGAAGAACCACATGGTCCTCTCAATCGATGCAGAAAAAGCAGTTGAAAAAATCCAGCATCCATTTCTGACAAAAACGCTTCAAAGTATAGGGATAGAAAGAACATTCCTGAACGTCATCAAATCTAACTATGAAAGACCCACAGCAAATATCATCCTCGATGGGAAAAAGCTTGCAGTCTTCCCGTTGAGATCAGGAACAAGTCAAAGATGCCCTGTCTTACCACTCTTGTTCAATATAATATTAGAAGTCCTAGCAACAGCAATCAGACAACAAAGAGAAATAAAATGTATCCAAGCTGGCAATGAAGAAGTCAAACTCTCTCTCTTCGCAGATGACATGATTCTTTATACAGAAAACCCAAAAGACTCCACCCCCAAACTACTAGAACTCATACAGCAATTCAGCAACGTGGCAGGATACAAAGTCAATGTACAGAAATCAGTGGCTTTCTTATACACTAACAATGAAAATACAGAAAGGGAAATTAGAGAATCAATTTCATTTACTATAGCACCAGAACCATAAGATACCTGGGAATAAACCTTACCAAAGAGGTAAAGGATCTGTACTTGAGGAACTACAGAACACTCATGAAAGAAACTGAAAAAGACACAAAAAGATGAAAGACCATTCCATACTCTTGGATCGGAAGAATAAACATTGTTAAATTGTCTATACTGCCTAGAGCAATCTATACTTTTAATGCCATTCTGATCAAAATTCCACCGGTATTCCTCAAAGAGCTGGAGCAAATAATCCAAAAATTTGTATGGAATCAGAAGAGACTCTGAATCGCTAAGGAATTGTTGAAAAACAAAAATAAAACGGGGGCATCACATTACCTGATTTCAAGCTTTATTACAATGCTGTGACACCAAAACAGCATGGTACTGACATTAAAACAGTGGAACAGAGTAGGGTGCCCAGATATGGACCCTCAACTCTATGGGCAAATAATCCTCGACAAAACAGGAAAAAATATACAATGGAAAAAAGACAGTCTCTTCAATAAATGGTGCTGGGAAAACTGGACAGCTATGTGTAGAAGAATGAAACTCGACCATTCTCTAACACCATACACAAAGATAAACTCAAAATGGATAAAAGACCTCAACATGAGACAGGAATCCATCAGAATCCTTGAGGAGAACATAGGCAGCAATCTCTTCGATATTAGCCACACAATCTTCTTTCAAGTTATGTCTCCAAAGGCAAAGGAAACAAAAGCGAAAATAAACCTTTCAGACTTCATCAAAATCAAAAGCTTCTGCACAGCAAAGGAAACAGTCAAAAAAACAAAGGTGCAACCCACGGAATGGGAGAAGATATTTGCAAATGACAGTGCAGAGAAAAGATTGATATCCAAGATCTATAATGAACTCCTCAAATTCAACATGCACAAAACAGACAATCATATAAAAAAATGGGCAGAAGATATGGATACTTCTCCAATGAAGACAAACAAATGGCTATCAGACACATGAAAAAATGTTCATCATCACTAGCCCTCATGGAGATTCAAATTAAAACCACATTGAGATATCACGTTTCACCAGTTAGAATGGTCATTAGCAAGACAGGAAACAATTTGTGTTGGAGGGGATATGGAGAAAGGGGAACCCTCTTCCACTGTTGGTGGGAATGTAAGTTGGTGCAGCCTCTTTGGAGAACAGTGTGGAGATGCCTCAAGAAATTAAAAATAGAACTTCCCTATGACCCTGCAATTTCACTTCTGGATATTTACCCCAAAGATACAGATGTCATGAAAAGAAGGGCCATCTGTACCCCAATGAGTATAGCAGCAATGGCCACGGTAGACAAACTATGGAAAGAACCAAGATGCCCTTCAACGGACGAATGGTTAAGGAAGATGTGGTCCATATACACTATGTATGCATACCCAACTTTTTAGCAACATGGAAGGGACTGGAAGAGATTATGCTGAGTGAAATCAGTCAAGCAGAGAGTGTCAATTATCATATGGTTCACTTATTTGTGGAGCATAACAAATAGCATGGAGGACATGGGGAGTTAGAGAGAAGGGAGTTGGGAAAATTGGAAGGGGAGGTGAACCATAAGAGACTATGGACTCTATAAAACAATCTGAGGGGTTTGAATTGGCGGGTGGGTGGGAGGTTGGGGTACACAGGTGGCCGGTATTATAGAGGGCACGGATTGCATGGAGCACTGGGTTTGGTGAAAAAATAATGAATACTGTTATGCTGAAAATAAAAAAATAATAATAATAATACGCACTTGAGTCCAGAGTGTTGTTTGAAATTAAGGTCGGCACAGGGAATTTGTACTTTGCTTCTAATCTTCAGGGTTTGAGCAACCGTGAAGGGCAGAGTTTTCTTTTGGGTGGTAAGCATACTCATCTGGTGTGGCACCAGAGGCCCAATCCTGGAAAGCATGTGGTCCAGGGCCTTGGGGACAGAAATTTGAAAATGCAAACTAGGTTTATGGTGAGGGCGGAGGCGATCACAGGCCCAATCTGCAGGCCTGAGTGCACCTCATAGTGTACTGAAATTAAGGTGTCATGGAGGCAGTATCACAGGCTTTTCTGTCTGGATTGTGTGTCTAGGATGGTCGCAAAATGTAGGGGAGTCTTCATTGGGCCACGGGAGATTTTTCATCTCTGGGCATTCTGCCCAGCTCTCTAGAGTTTGGTGTCTCTGGGGAAAAGAAGACTGCTGTTTTCCGTCTCAGCAGATCCCCAAAAGAGGGATTTCAGAGACAGTTTCTGGGATTTTTCAGGGCCCCTGAACAACACGAATGAGGGTGAGGATTTGGCCCTAGGGACCTGGCAGGCCCGCCCTGTGTCCTTTCTGTCCAGCTACCAAGGGGGTTTGTTTGAAAGCAGGCTCACTCTGAGGGTCATAATGCCCAGGGCAGCTCACATGAGTGGCCGTGGTCTCATGGGCCATGCAGCTGGTTCCCACTCTGAGGGTTGGAAACCCATCTCAACAGCCAGGATTCCTGCCATGGGGCAGGAGGAGTACTCTTGTGCTTCAGGTTCCCCCATAAGCAGGGATTTGAGCTACAGTCTGAAGGAGAGATGACTGAATATCCAGGTTGAGTATATGTGATGGCTTCTGGCCACAACAGGTCCCACCTGCAGGATATGGGGCAAACTGTCTGTGTGGCTGATTAGAGGTCGTGGCTCAGGATGTGTCAGACCAAGCCTGATTGCCCATGGTGGCCGATGATATTAGGGTACCGTCGAGGGCCATGCCGCTGTATCCTCATAGGGAGTTTCTGGGCAGAATCACCAGGCACTTCTTCTTTCTGTTGGGCAGGCAAATTCTGCATTTTGTTACCAGATTCCCTATCAAGAGGCCTTGGGGATGGATGGAATTGAGGATGGAATTGTAAACACAAGCTACGGTTAAATTCAGTGCGAAGCAGAAGGCAGTTCCCGTGTGCAGTGGCTGATTCGAGATATCCAGCACCTGAGTAAGGGCAGATGTCTGAAGTTAGCTCACACTGTAGTTTGTGACTATGATGACCGACTAATGGAGTGGGGGCGCAAGATGCCATGGAGGATTTCCCACACTGTGGCTTGTGGGATGCTCCAAACAGCAAGGTTTCCTTGTACTGGACAGGGGGAGTCTGGTTTGTTGGCTCCAGGATCCCCATAGTGAAAGTTTGGGTAGCAGAGATCTCTCACATGGATGCCTGGAAAGCACACCTCCATTGACCATTGCAGCTGAGGAACAAAGCAGGTTCCATTGGTGGCTCTGGGGTGAAATTCCAAGCAGCCTGAGTTGACATGGAGTTCCATGCTGTTGGATCATAATGATGGTTTGTACCCAGGGAAACGTTAGAATGTTTGAGTGGTAGGGGCCATGCAGGATTCTCATCCACTGAGTCTTGGACATATCTACCAAGAGCAATGTTTTTTACTGGGGACAGGAGGGGTTCTGTTGTGTGGCTCACAGACCATATGTTGGAATATAAGTTGGTTTTGGAAAAAAGGCCTCTGGGGACAGGCGCCTGAAAATATAAGCTATGGTATCAATGAAGTCTTATGGGCATGTCAGGTTCAGTCGTCTGACTCAGGGCCTTTGACGTGGATATCTGCCTGGAAATAGGTGCTCATGGTGTATCAGAATGCGCATTTGGGTCCAGAGTGTTCCTCAGAATTGAGGTGTGCTCAGGGGTTTTGCATATTGCTCAGGGTTTGGGCAACAGTGAAGGGCAGAGTTTCCTTTGAGTACGTAGGCACAATCATCTGGTTTGGCTCCAGAGACCCCATCCTGGAGGGCTTCTGGTCCAGGGCTTTGGGAATTAGGGTTAATGTGAGGGCCAAGTTGATCACAGGCCCGACATGCAGGCCCTGAGGGCAGCTCATAGTGTACTGAAATTACACTATCATGGAGGCGGTAGTGCAGGCTTTTCTGTCGGGTATGTGTCCAGGACAGTCACAAAAGGTAGGGGTGGCTTCATGAGGCCATGGTAAATTCTTCGTCGCTAGGGATTCTTCTCAGCTCCCAAGTGTTTTGTGTCTCTGGGAGAAAGGAATACTGCTGTTTTCTGTCTCAGGGTACCCCCAAGAGAGGAATTAGAGACAGATTCTTGGTCTGGTCGCCAGGAAAACACGAACGATGGTGAGAATTTGGCCCTAGGGATCTGGAAGCCCCACTCTGTGGGCTCCTGGGCCAGGTTCCGAGGGGGTTTGTTTGAAAGCAGGCTCCCACTGACGATCACAATGACTGTTTGTGCCCAGGGCGGCTCCCATGAATGGCCATGGTCTCATGGGCCATGCAGCTAGTTCCCACTCTGAGGGTTAGACACCCATCCCATCAGCCAGGTTTCCTGCCATCAGAAAGGAGGACTCATTCTGTGCTTCAGGTTACACCATAGGCAGGGATTTGAGATTTGAGCTACGGTCTGGGGACAGATGCCTGAATACCCAGGTTGTGTAGAGATGATGGCTTCGGGCCATGGCAGGTCCAGCTGCAGGATATGGGGCCCACTCTCTGCGTGGCTGACTGGAGGTCGTGGCTCAGGCTGTGTCAGACAGAGTCTTAGTGTCCATGTCAGCCTATTTATTATGGTGCTGTCGAGGGTCATGCAGGTAGTTCCTCATGTGGGATTTCTGGTCAGACTCACCAGCCACTTCTTCTTTCTGTGGGGCATGCAGAATGCTGTGTTATGGCTCCAGAATTCCCTATCAAGAGGGCTTGGGGACCAGGAAGTTGAGGATGGAATTGTAAACACAAGCTATGGTTCAATTCAGTGACAAACAGAAGGCACTTCCAGTTTGCAGTGGCTGATTCGAGACATCTAGCTCCTGAATAAGGGCAGATGTCAGATGTTTGCTCACGCAAGAGATTGTGTCTATGATGACCAAGAAATGGAGCAATGGCATCAAGAAGCCATGGAGGATTTCCCACACTGGGGCTTGTGAGATGCTCCAAACAGCAAGGTCTCCTTCAACCGGACAGAGGAGTCTGGTTTGTTTGCTCCAGGGTCCCCAATATGGAAAGGTTGGGTAGCAGAGTACTCCCTCATGGATGACTGGAAAGCACACCTTCATTGACCATTGTAGTTGAGGAACATGGCAGGTTCGATCTGCTGGCCCTGGAGCCAAGTTCCAAGGGGGCTGAGTTGACATGGAGTTTCATGCTGTTGGATCACAATGCTGGTTTGTATCCAGGGAGACGTTAGAAAGTTGGGGTGGTCAGGGGCCATGCAGGATTCTCCTACACTGAGTCTTGGACACAGCTACCAAGAGCAAGGTATCTTTCTGGGAACAGCAGGGGTTCTGTTGTGTTTCTCAGGGACCACATGTTGGAATATAAGTTGGTATTAGAGAACAGGCCTCTCAGGACGGGCGCCTGAAAACCTAAGCTAGGGTCAATGAAGTCCTTGGTGTATGTCACATTCAAACTTCTACTCAGGGCCTTTGACTTGAATGTCTGCCTGGAGACAAGTGCTCATTGTGTGTCAGAATGTGCATTTGGTTCCAGAGCTTTCTTTGAATTTGAGGTGGGCTCAGGGGCTTTGTACTTTGCTCCTAATCTTCAGGGTTTGGGCAACAGTGAAAGGCAGAGTTTCCTTTGGGAGGGTAGTCACAGTCTTCTGGTGTGGCACCAGAGGCCCAAGTCTGGATGGCATGAGGGCAGGATTTTGGAGACAGAAATCTGCCAATGCGAGCTAGGGTTAGGGTCAGGCCCGAGGTGATCACAGCCCTGATCTTTAGGATCTGAGGGCAGCTCATTGTGTAGTGAAATTAAGGTATCATGGAGGCGGTGGGTAGACTTTTCTGTCTGGATTGTGTGTCCAGAACGGTGGCCAAATGTAGGGATGGCTTCATGGGGCCATGGAACATTCTTCATCTCTGGGGTTTCTGCCCAGCTCCCAAGAGTTTGTGTCTCTGGGGGAAGGGAAGACTGCTGTTTTCCGTCTCAATGGATCCCCACTAGAGGGATTCCAGAGACAGTTTCTGGGTCTCAGCGCCAGAAAACACCACCAAGTGTGAAGATTTGCCTCTAGGCACCTGGAAGGCCCACTCTGCCGGCTCCTGGTCCAGCTACCATGGGGGTTTGTTGGAAATCAGGCTCATGCTGAGGATCACAAAGCCTGTTTGTGCCCAGGGCAGCTCCCATGTGTGGTCGTGGTCTCATGTCCATGCAGCTGGTTCCCACTCTGAGGGTGAAACACCCATCTCACCAGCCAGATTTCCTGCCATCAGGAAGGAGGTGTACCCTTGTTCTTCAGGTTCCCTCATAGGGTAGGATTTGAGCTAAATGCTAGGCACAGATGCCTGAATATCCAGGTTGAGTAGAGATGACGGCTTTGGGCCACAACAAGTCCCATCTGTAGTATATGGGACCCACTGTCTGGGTGGCTGACTAAAGGTCGTGGTGCAGGCTGTGTCAGACAGAGCCTTAGTTCCCATGGTGGCCTATGACATTAGGGTGTCGTCGAGGGCCCTGCAGGTGGATCCTCATGTGGGGTTACTGGGCAGACTTACCAGGCTATTCTTCTTTCTTGGGGCAGGCAGAATGCTGCGTTGTGGCTACAGAATTTCCTATCAAGAGTGTTTGTGGACCAGGAGCATGAGGATGGAATGGTAAACACACGCTAATGTTAAATTCAGTGCCAAGCGAAAAACAGTTCCAATGTGCAGTGGCTGATTGGAGATATCCAACACCTGAGTAAGGGCGGATGTCAGATGTTTGCTCACACTGGAGTTTTTGTCTATGATGACCAACAAATGGAGGGGTGGCGTCAAGAGGCAATGGAGGATTTACCACGCTAGGGCTTCTGAGATGATCCAAACAGCAAGGTTTCCTTCTACCAGACAGGGGGAGTCTGTTTTTTTTTTCTCCAGGGTCCCCCATGAGGGAAATTTGTGTAGCAGAGCACTCCCTCATGGATGCCTGGAAAGCACACCTGCATTGACCATTGCAGCTGAGGAACATGGCAGGTTTGTTGTGGTGGCTATGGGGTGTAGTTCCAAGGCCTTGAGTTGACATGGAGTCTCATGTAAATTGGGCACAATGCTGGTTTGTTACCAGGGAGATCTTAGAATGTGCTGGTGGCTAAGGGGCCATGCAGAGTTCATCTACCCTGACAGTTTGACACAGGTCCAAGAGCAAGTCTTTCTTCTGGGGACACGAGATGTTCTTTTGTTGGGCTCAGGGACGACATGTTTCATCATAGGTTGGTATTCCAGAACAGGTCACTGAGGACAGGTGCCTGAAAACCTCATCTAGGGTTCCAATGAGGTCCTAAGGACATGTCAGTATCAAACTTCTGACTCAGGACCATTGACATGGCTGCCTGCCTGGATGTAGGTGATGAGGGTGTATCAGACTGGGCATTGCATTCAGAGGGTTCACCAATATGCTAATTGGCTCAGGGGCCTTACAGGTTTCTCCTAATCTGGAGGGTTTGGGCAATTGTGGCCGTCAGAGTTTCCATGGGGATGGCAGGCACAGTCCTCTGGTGTGGCTCCAGAGACACCATCCTGAAGGGCAGGTGAGCCATGGTTTTGGGAATGAAGTCTTCAAACACAAATTCCGGTTAGGGTTAGTGGCACGGTGATCACAGGCCCAATGCATAGACCTTGAGGGCAGCTTGTGAGGAATTGTTATTAGGGTGACTCAAAGGCGGTAGCACAGGCTTTTCTATCTGAATTGTGTGTCCAGGATGGCCTCGGAATACAGGTGTGGTCTCATGGGTCCATGGGATATCATGACAGGGTTGCCCACTCTCTCCACTCTTATTCAACATAGTAGTTGAAGTCCTAGCAACAGCAATCAGACAACAAGGAGAAATAAAATGTATCCAAATTGGCAATGAAGAAGTCAAACTCTCTCTTCACAGATGACATACTTTATATGGAAAACCCAAAAGACTCCACCCCAAAACTACTAGAACTCATACAGCACTTCAGTAATGTGGGAGGATACAAAATCTTTGTACAAAAATCAGTGGTTTTCTTATCCTTTAACAATAAAAATACAGAAAGGGAAATTAGAGAATCAATTCCATTTACTACAGCTCCAAAACCATAAGATACCTGGGAATAATCCAAACCAAAGTGATAAGCAATCTATACTCAGGGAACTACAGAACACTCATGAAATAAATGGAAGAAAACCATAAAGATGGAAGACCATTCCATACTCGTGGATCAGAAGAATAAACAGTCTTTAAAAGTCTATACAACCTAGAGAAATCTATCCTTTTAATGCCATTCTGATCAAAATTCCTCCGGTATTTTTCAAAGAGCTGGAGCAAACAGAAGCCTAAAATTGGTGTGGAATCAGAGGAGATCCCGTATTGCTAAGGAAATGGCAAAAAGGAAAGAACGAAACTGGGTGCACCCTGTTGCCTGGTTTCAAGGGTTACTACAAAGCTGTGATCACCAAGACAGCAGGGGACTGGCATAAAAACAGGCCATTAAACCAGTGTAACAGAGTAGAGAGCTCAGATATGGACCATCAATCTATAGTCAAATAATTTTCAAGAAAGCAGGAAAAAATATACAAAGGAAAAAAAAAGTCTTTTCAATAAATGCTGCTGAGAAAATTGGGACAGCTTTGTGTAGATGAATGAAACTCGACCATTCTCTGACACCATACACAAAGAGAAACTCGAAATGGATAAAAGACCTCAACCTGAGGCAGGAATCCATCAGAATCTTGGAGGAGAAAATAGGCAGAAACCTCTTCAACATTGGCCATAGCAACTTCTTTCAAAATGTGTCTCCAAAGGCAAAGGAAAAAAATGTGAAGATGAACGTTTGGGACTTCATAAAGATCAAAAGCTTCTACACAGCAAAGGAAACAGTCAACAAAACAATGAGGCAACCCACGGAATTCGAGTAGATATTTGCAAATGACAGTACTGACAAAACCTTGATATCCAGGATCTATAAAGAATTCCTGAAACTCAACACACACAACACAGATAATCCTATTAAAAAATGGGCAGAAGATACAAAGAGACATTTCTCCAATGAAGACATACAAATGGCTATCAGACACATTAAAAAATGTTTGTCATCACTAGCCATCAGGGAGATGCAAACTAAAACCACATTGAGATATCACCTTACACCAGTTAGAATGGCCTTAGAAAGATAGGAATCAACATGTGTTGGAGAGGATGTGGAGAAAGGGGAACCCTCTTACACTGATGGTGGAAAAGCAAGTCGGTGCAGCCACTCTGGAGAACAGTGTGGAGATTACTCAAGAAATTAAAAATAGAACTTCCCTAAGACCCTGCAATTGCACTACTGGGTATTTACCCCCAAAGAAACAGATGGAGTGAAAAGAAGGGCCATCTCTACCCCCAAATTTATAGAAGCAATGTCCATGGTCGCCAAACAGTGGATAGAACCAAGATGCCCTTCAATGGATGATTGGATAAGGAATATGTGGTCCATATACACTACGGAGTATTAGGCCTCCATCAGAAAGGATGAATACCTAACATATGTAGCTACATGAATGGGACTGGAAGAGATTCTGCTGAGTGAAATAAGTTAAATAAGTCAAGCAGAGAGAATCAATTATCATAAGGTTCCACTTATGTGTGGAGCATAACAAATAGCATGGAGGACAAGGGGAGTTAGAGAGGAAAAGGGAGTTTGGGGAAATTGGAAGGGGAGGTGAACCATGAGAGACTATGGACTCTGAAAAACAATCTTAGGGTTTTGAAGTGGCGGGGGTGTGGGAGGTTGGGTACCAGGTGGTGGGCATTATAGAGAGCACAAATTGCATGGAGCACTGGGTGTGGTGAAAAAATAATAAGTACTGTTTTTCTGAAAATAAATCAATTGGAAAAGAAAAAAAAAAGCAAATGGGGGCATCACATTTCCTGATTTTAAGCTTTACTACAAAGCTATGATAACCAAGACAGCATGGTACTGGCAAAAAAATAGACATATAGACCAGTGGAACAGAGTAGAGAGCCCTGATATGGACCCTCAACTCTATGGTCAAATAATCTTAGACAAAACAGGAAAAAATATACAGTGGAAAAAAGACAGTCTCTTCCATAAATGGTGCAGAGAAAACTGGGCAACTATACGTAGAAGAATGAAACTGGACCATTGTCTTACACCGCACACAAAGATAAACTCAAAATGGATAAAAGACCTCAATGTGAGACAAAATCCATCAGAATCATAGAGGAGAATATAAGCAGTAATCTCTTCGATGTCAGCCACAGCAACTTCTTTCAAGATATGTCTCCAAAGGGAAAGGAAACAAAAGCCAAAATAAACTTCTGGGACTTCATCAAAATCTAAACCTTCTGCATAGCAAAGGAAACAGTCAACAAAACAAAGAGCAACCCAAGGATTGCGAGAAGATACTTGCAAATGACAGGACAGACAAATGGTTGATATCCAGGACCTATAAAGAACTCCTCAAACTCAACACACACAAAACAGACAATCATATTTTTAAAATGGGCAGAAGATATGAAGAGACACTTCTCCAATGAAGACATAAAAATGGCTATCAGACACATGAAAGAAAAGGTTCATCATCATTAGCCATCAGACTGATGCACATTAAAACCTCATTGAGATACCACCTTACACCAGTTAGAACAGCCAAAATAAGCAAGACAGGAAACAACATGTGTTGGAGAGGATGTGGAGAAAGGGGAACCCTTTTACACTGTTGGTGGGATTGCAAGTTGGTGCAGCCTCTTTGGAGAACAGTGTGGAGATTCCTCAAGAAATTAAAAACAGAACTTCCCTATGACCCTGCAATTGCACTCCTGGGTATTTACCCCAAAGATACAGATGTCGTGAAAAGAAGGGCCATCTGTACCCTAATGTTTATAGCAGCAATGGCCACAGTCGCCAAACTATGAAAGAACCAAGATGCCCTTCAACGGACGAATGGATAAGGAAGATGTGGTCCATATACACTATGGAGTATTATGCCTCCATCAGAAAGGATGAATACCCAACTTTTGTAGCAGCATGGACGGGACTGGAAGAGATTATGCTGAATGAAGAAAGGCAGAGAGAATCAATTATCATATGGTTTCACTTATTTGTGGAACATAACAAATATCATGGAGAACAAGGGGTCTTAGAGAGGAGAAGGGAGTTTGGGGGAATTGGAAGGGGAGGTGAATCATGAGAGACTATGGACTCTGAAAAACAACCTAGGGGTTTGAAGTGGCGGGGGGTGGGATCTTGGGGTACCAGGTGGTGGGTATTATAGAGGGCACAGATTGCATGGAGCACTGGGTTGGTGAAAAAAATAATGAATACTGTTTTTCTGAAAATAAAGAAATTAATTTAATTAAAAAAAAACATTGTTAAAATGTTATACTGGAGACAAGATGGCGGAGAAGTAGGAGGAGGC
Source organism: Mustela nivalis (assembly GCF_964662115.1). NCBI lineage: Eukaryota > Metazoa > Chordata > Mammalia > Carnivora > Mustelidae > Mustela > Mustela nivalis. Next base: position 28,645 of record NW_028134692.1, on the reverse strand, counting down.
TCCCTTTCAACCTGGACCCTACTTCTATTGAACTCCACTCACCGACAAAATCAGACTGAGACCCGAATTATACACATCTGGATCTCTACCAGAGCAGAAAACGCCAGTGGGCAGGTAAAGCAGAGTGGGAAAGTCGGACTGATATCGGAAGATAAACAAAAGTGGGAGGGTGCTACCAGAGGTGACCCACTGGAAAGTAATATCCCAATACGAGAGTGCCCTGCGTCTGGGGACCAGCATTATCTCAGAAGTATGGTAGAAAGCACTCAAGAAGAGCAAGGGATCACTGGGAAGAAATTGCAGGAATCGGGGTGTTAGGGTCAGGGGCTTAAGTCCCCAGACCCAGGACAGCCACCCCTGGTGCAGAGCCAGAAAGAGTGCGGCAGAGAAACCAGGTCTTGGTCCCTGAACCACCAGCAAGCTGGCCTGAGAGCGTGTGGTGCCCAGCTCCCATGAGGGGCTGGGAGCCTCGCCAGCCAACAGAAGCACAGCTTTTTTGCAGTCCCCATGCAAGTGCCCTGCCATGCCATCAGAGTCCGAGTCGTGCCCTGCGCCCTCCAGAGAGAGAGGTGGCACAGGCACCAGCCTGGTGCTCTCGGACCTGGAAATACCAGGCACTCCCAGCTTGTGCCAGTGGGAAAATCTCAGTGTGCGATTGCTGCTTGGAACTTCTCTGGCAGTCTGGAGCTGCCCAGACAGCGGCCACTGCTGTGGTTTTGGTACAAGCAAAAAATCTTGAGTCCCCAGGGAACGCGACTGGGAACCTGCTCTGCCAGTGTTGAAGGGGGATTTTATTTGGGCTCTTTGGACAGATTGAGGCTTCTCTCTGAGACGGAGGACAGGGTACAGTTTGCTTTCCTCTAAACCTACAAAAACCATCAAAAGCCCTCAAGGCAAGAGAGAAAAACAAAAGTGAACAAATATAAAAACCTCCAGAGAACAAAAGCCTGAAAAAAACAGTTTCCTAAGAGCACACCCCCTTGAGGGGGGTGGGAGGACTTAATTCAGAGAACATCATTGACTGAAATCCCACGTGGCAGGCCCCTCCCCCAGAAAACCAACCAGGAAAGGAAAAAAAAAAAGACAACAAGAGAGCAACCACCACTACTTCATAGGACAATTTTTATTATTAATTTGTTCCCACTATCCTGGCTCATTTTATTAAAGATAATTTTTTATTATTATATAGAAAATTTTTTAACCTATTTACCGTCACAGTGAGATGTCCAGTACATCTAATTCCATAATAACCTTCTAACCTGAACTTTTTGATACATACACCTGTGTTTTCCTTTTGCATTTCTGTTTTTTAAATTTATTTTTTTTTAATTTTAGTTTAGTTTAGTCTAGTTTATTCCTTTTTTTAATTTTTATTTTCTAATATTCATATAGAATTAAACTTCAAGGTAATCCCCTTTCCCCAATCAAAGCCACCCCTATAGGTAAAACAATTCCTAATCCCCATTTATCTTAGGAAAGTGGAGTCTTTAACAAATACATCAAGATACATCCGGAAAAAAACAAAAACAAAAAAACAAAAAAACAAAAAACTTCCTCACCCACACTGAGAATTTACAACCACTCTACAATCTTTTTCTTCCACCAGTATTTCTGTGTTGTTTTTTATTAATATATTTGACAAAGAGAGATCACAAGTAGGCAGAGAGGCAGGCAGAGAGAGAGAGAGAGAGAGGAAGCAGGCTCCCTGCTGAGCAGAGAGCCCGATGTGGGACTCGATCCCAGGACCCTGAGATCATGACCTGAGCCGAAGGCAGCGGCTTAACCCACTGAGCCACCCAGGCGCCCCTATTTGTGTTTTTGTGTTTGTCCTGATAGTATATAAATCTTACACTCGGGGTTCTTTCTGATGAGGTTATTCCTTTATTTGCATTTATATATGCAATATATATATATATATATATATATATATATATATATATATATATAATTTTCTCTTCTCATATACTTTTATCAGTCTTTTTGTTTGTCTGTTTTTGTTTGTAAACTTCATAAATCTTACCTTGGAACCCATTTGGGCTGAACCTTCTCGTTTATCTCACCTTTCATTCTTGTCTCTCTCCCTCTCTCTTTTTTTCTTTTCCTTTTCTTTTTCCTCTCATGTGGGTGGGTAACTCTGATTGATCAGAAGCGTTCCAGGGTGCACCTTGACTGCACCACTGTCGATACATCCAGCTACACCCATTCAGCCATCTCTCACCAAAATGACTAGGAGGAGGAATGCCCAAAAGAAGAAAAATACAAAAAATGGACCTTCTGCAACAGAGCTAATGGCTATCAACATAGACAATGTGTCAGAAAGAGAATTCAGGCTAACAATTATCCAAGAAATAGCTAGGTTGGAGAAAGCCATGAGTGACCAAAAGGAAATGATTAGAGCCGAACTTAAAACGACCAGAGATCACGTTTTCAATATTAGGGAATAGCTGAAAACTAACAGGGATGAGCTTCACAATGCTCTCAATGAGTTCCACTCTAATCTAAATTCTCTGAAAGCTAGAGTAACTGAGACAGAAGTTAGAATTAGTGATCTGGAGAATGAACAGATAGAGAAAAAGTATCAGGAGGAAGCCTTAAACAAACAGCTTAGAGCCATGAAAACAGAATCACAGAAATAAATGATGCCATGAAATGTTCCAACGTCAGAATTATTAGAATCCTTGAAGGAGAGGAGAAAGAAAGAAGTCTAGAAGATATGGTGGAACAAGTTCTTCATGAAAATTTTCTGAATCTCGTGAATGGAACCAGCATTCCTGTACTAGAGGCCGAACGGTTTCCCCCCAAGATTACAGATTCTCAAAAGTCCTCGAGACACCTAGTAGTAAGAATGAAGAAATATAATTGTAGGCAGAACCTCTTGAAAGTAGCTAGGACAAAGAAGATCCTTACGTACAGAGGAAAGCCCATCAGAATAATGTCAGACCTCTAAACAGACACCTGGCAAGCCAGAGAGAGCTGGCAAGATATATTCAGGGCATTGAATGAGAAGAACATGCAGCCAAGAATACTTTACCCAGCAAGACTGACATTCAAAATGGATGGAGAGATAAAGAGTTTCCAAGACCGGCAAGACTTAAAAGACTATGCTACCACCAAGCCGACACTGCTGGAAATATTAAGGGGGGTTCTATGAAAGAGTAAAAATCCTAAGAATAGCATGGAAGAGAAATATAAAGACAATCTACAGAAAGAAAGACTTCAAAGGTAACTCGATGTCAATAAAAATGTATCGATCAATAATCAATCTCAATGCGAATGGCCTAAATGTGCCCATAAAACAGCACAGGGTTGCAGATTGGATAAAACGACAGAACCCATCCATATGTTCTCTACAAGAGACCCATTTTGAACCTAAAGATACACCCAGACTGAAAGTGAAGGGACGGAGAAGCATCTTTCATGCCAATGGGCCTCAAAAGAAGGCCGGGGTAGCGTTTCTCATATAAGATAAATTAGATTTTAAACTAAAGGCTGTAGTCAGAGATACAGAAGGACACTACATAATTCTTAAAGGGACAATCCACCAAGATGATCTAATAATTGTAAATATCTATGCCTCCAATATGGGAGCATTCAATTACATAAGAAAACTGTTAATCAAGAAAAAGGGTCATATTGATATGAATACACTAATCATAGGAGATCTTAACATGCCTCTCTCAGAAATAGATCATTAAAGCAGAAAATCAATAAAGAAACAAGAGCATTGAATGACACACTGGACCAGATGGACCTTATAGATATATACAGAACATTCCACCCTAAAACAACAAAATACTCATTCTTCTCAAGTCCACATGGAGCCTTCTCAAGAATAGACCACATACTGAGTCACAAAACAGGACTCAACTGATACCAAAAGACTGAGATTATTCCTTGCACATCCTCAGATCATAATGCTTTGAAACTGGAGCTCAATCACAAGGAAAAGTTCAGAAGGAACTCAAACACCTGGAGGCTAAAGACCACCTTGCTTAAGAATGCTTGGATCAACCAGGAGATCAAAGAAGAACTGAAACAAATGGAAACCAATGAGAATAAAGACACTTCGATCCAAACCCTATGGAATACAGCAAAGGCGGTCCTAAGGGGGTAATACATAGCCATCCAGGCATCCCTCAAACAAACAAACAAACAAACAAGCAAAAAAACTGAAAAATCCAGAGCACAGCAGCTGTCTTTCCACCTTAAAGAACTGGAGAATCAACAACAAAACAAACCAACTCCACACACAAGAAGGGAAATAATCAAGATTAGAGCTGAGATCAATGAGGTAGAAACCAGAGATACAGTAGAACATATCAGTGAAACTAGAAGCTGGTTTTTTGAAAGAATCAATAAGATCGATAAACCATTGGCCACACTAATCCAAAAGAAAAGAGAGAAAGCTCAAATTCATAAAATTTTGAACGAAAAGGGAGAGATCACAACGAACACCAAGGAAATAGAATCAACTATCAGAAGTTATCAACAGTTATATTCCAATAAGCTAAGCAACCTAGATGAAATGGATGCATTCCTGGAAAACTATAAACTCCTAAAATTGAACCAGGAAGAAATTGACAATCTGAAGACCAATATCTAGTAATGAGGTTGAAGCGGTGATCAAAAACCTCCCAAAAAACAAAAACCCAGGCCCTGATGGATTCATTTGGGAATTCTATAAAACATTCAAAGAAGAAATAACACCTATTCTCCTTAAACTGTTTCAAAAAATTGAAGCAGAGAGAGGTCGACAAGATGGCAGTGAAGTAGGAGGAGATGGCTTTTCAACCTGTACCCCAAAGTGAGCTGATTACCTACCAAAGAACTCCAATCACCCATGAAATCACCCTGAGATCAGTATTATACACGTCTGGATCTCTACAGGGGCAGAAGACACCAGTGGGCAGGTAACACGGAGTGGGAATGGGGGACTGATATCAGAAGATAAACAAAAGGGGGAGGGAGCCACCAGAGGCGACCAGTTGGAAAGTAATACCCCAATAGGAGCGAGAGTGCTCTGCATCTGGGGACCAGCATTAACTTGGAGACTGGTGGAAAGCACTCCAAAATAGCTAAGAATCTCGGGGGGGGGGGAATTGTGGGAATAAGGATGGCTAGCAACAGGGGCTTAAGTCCCTGGTCCCAGGACAGCCTCCCCTGGTGCTAAGCCAGAGAGAGTGCAGCCAAGAAACCAGGTCTTGGTCCCTAAGCTGCCAGCACACCTGAGAATGCATGGGTTCTGGCTCCTGTGAGGGGATGGGAGCCACGATGGATGGCAGAATGCATGAGCCCTGCTATAGAGCCTGACATACTCCCCTGACAGAGGTATAAAGGCCCAGCCAGTGCCCTTTCATATGCGCCATTGTTTCAGAGCCTGCATCAAATTCTCCCCTGAGAGAGGTGCGTGAAGGCCCAATCTGGTGCTCTCGGATCTGCACCTTGTTCTCAGAGCCTGAGACCTGCGCGTGAACCTCAGCCACCCCTGAAATTGGTGCATGCAAGCCGGGCGCTCTTAGACCCAGAAAGACCAGGCACACCCAGCCCAGGCCAGCAGGAATATCTCAGTGTGTGACTGCTGCTTGGAACCTTTCTGGCGGTATGGAGCTTCCCAGACAGCCGCCACTTCCTTGGCTTTGGGTACCCCAGGGACAGCGACTTGAAACCTGCTCTGCCAGTGGCCCATGGGGAACTTACTTAGACACTGCAGCCAGACCGAGGCTTCTCTCTGAGGGAGAGATCAGGGTGTGGTTTATTTTCCTCTAAAACTACAAAAACCATCAAAAGCAGTCAAAGTGAGAAAAAAAGTGAATAAACATAAAAACCTCCAGAGAACAAAAGTCTGAAAAAAAAAAAAACAGTTTCCTCAGAGCCCACCACCTTGAGGGGGGCAGGAGAACTTAATGCAGGGAACATCACTGACTGAAAACCCACGTGGCAGGCCCCTCCCCCAGAAAACAAATGAAGAAAGAAAAAAAAAAGAGAGAAAAAAATAAAAAATGACTACAAGAGAACAACCACTACTTCATAGGAAAAGTTTTCTTTTTCATTCATTCCCACTATTCTGGTATATATATATATGTAATTTTATTAACCTATTTACCATCACAGCGAGCTGTCCAGTACATCAAATTCCATAATAACTTTCTAACCAGAACTTTTTGATACATACACCTATGTTTTCCTTTTGCATTTCTATTTTTTTATTCCTACATTTTTTTATGTTTTAGTGTAGTTTAGTTTTTTTCCTTATTTTTATCTTCTATTATTCATATAGAGTTAAACTTCAAATTAGTCCCCTTTCCCCAATCAATAATACCCCTATAGGTGACTAATTTTTAATACTCCTTTATCTTAGGAAAGTTGAGTCCTTTAACAAAGATATCAAGATACATCCAGGAAGAATTAAAACAAACTTCCTCGCACACACTGAGAATTTATAACCACTCTCCAATCTTTATCATCCACCAGTGTTTCTGTGTTTTTGTGTTTGTCCTGATAGTATATAAATCTTACACGTGGGGTTCTTTTTGACGAGGTTCTTCCTTTTTTTGTATATATATATATATATTTTTTTTTCTCTTGTCATATACCTTTATCAGTCTTTTTGTTTGTCTAATTCATAAATCTTACCTTGGGGCCCATTTGGGCTGAAATTTCTCTTTAATTGTCCCTTTCTTTCCTGTCTCTCTATCTCTTTTTTTGTTTTTTTTTTTCTTTTTCTTTTCTTTTGTCTCTCATTTGGGTGGGGAATCCTGATTGTTCAGAAGTGTTCCAGGGTGCACCTTGACTGCACCATGGTTGATACATCCAGCTACATCTGTTCAGTCATCTCTCACCAAAATGACTAGGAGGAGGAATGACCAACAGAAGAAAAATACAGGGGATGGACCTTCTGCACTAGAGCTAATGGCTATCCACATAGACAATATGTTGGAAAGAGAATTCAGGTTAACAATAATCCAGGCAATAGCTAGTTTGGAGAAAGGCATGGATGACCAAACATAATTGATTAGGGCCAAGCTGAAAGCAATGAGACATGATGTTCACAATGTTAGGGCAGAGCTTAAAGCTACCAGGGAGGAGGTCCACAATGCTCTCAATGAGTTCCAATCTAATCTAAACTCTCTCAAAGCTAGGGTAACTGAGACAGAAGATAGAATTAGTGATCTGGAGGACAAACAGATAGAGAGAAAGGATCAGGAGGAGGCCTGGAACAAACAGCTTAGAAATCACGAAAACAGAATCAGGGAAATAAATGATGCCATGAAACGTTCCAACCTCAGAATTACTGGAATCCCTGAAGGGGAGAAGAAAGAAAGATCTAGAAGATATAGTGGAACAAGTCCTTCAAGAAGATTCTCCCAATCTCGCGAATGGAACCAGAATTCATGTACTGGAGGCTAAACGGTCTCCACCCAAGATTATACATTCCAAAAAAAAAAAAAAAAACACGACACCTGATAGTCAAATTGAGGAATTATAATTGTAGGTATAATCTCATGAAAGCTACTAGGGCAAAGAGGCTCCTTACTTACATAGGAAAGCCCATCAATATAACATCAGAACTGTCCACAGAAGCCTGGCAAGCCAGAAAAGGCTGGCAAGATATATTCAGGACACTAAATGAGAAGAACATGCAGCCAAGAATACTTTATCCATCAAGACTGACATTCAGAATGGATGGAGATATAAATAGTTTCCAAGACCGGCAAGACTTAAAAGACTATGCTACCACCAAGCCGACACTGCTGGAAATATTAAGGGGGGTTCTATAAAAGTCTAAAAATTCTAAGAATAGCATGGAAGAGAAATATAGAGACAATCTACAGAAAGAAAGACTTCAAAGGTAACTCGATGTCAATAAAAACGTATCTATCAATAATCAATCTCAATGCGAATGGCCTAAATGCGCCCATAAAACAGCACAGGGTTGCAGATTGGATAAAACGACAGAACCCATCCATATTTTCTCTAGAAGAGACCATTTTGAACCTAAAGATACACCCAGACTGAAAGTGAAGGGACGGAGAAGCATCTTTCATGCCAATGGGCCTCAAAAGAAGGCCGGGGTAGCGATTCTCATATCAGATAAATTAGATTTTAAACTAAAGGCTGTAGTCAGAGATACAGAAGGACACTACATAATTCTTAAAGGGACAATCCACCAAGATGATCTAACAATTGTAAATAACTATGCCTCCAATATGGGAGCATCCAATTACAAAAGAAAATGTTAATCAAGATAAAGAATCATATTGATATGAATACACTAATCATAGGAGATCTTAACATGCCTCTCTCAGAAATAGACAGATTATTGAAGCAGAAAATCAATAAAGAAACAAGAGCATTGAATGACACATTGGAACAGATGGATCTCATAGATATATTCCGAACATTCCACCCTAAAACAAAAGAATACTCATTCTTCTCAAGAGCACAGGGAACCTTCTCAAGAATAGACCACAAGCTGGGTCATAAATCAGGACTAAACTGATATCAAAAGACTGAGATTTTTCCCTGCATATTCTCAGATCATAATGCTCTGAAACTGGAGCTTAATCACAAGGAAAAGTACAGAAGGAACTCAAACACCTGGAAGCTAAAGACCACCTTGCTTAAGAATGCTTGGATCAACCAGGAGATTAAAGAAGAACTGAAACAAATGGAAACCAATGAGAATAAAGACACTTCGATCCAAACCCTATGGGATACAGCAAAGGCGGTACTAAGGGGGAAATACATAGACATCCAAGCCTCCCTCAAAAGTTTGAAAAATCCAGAATACACCAGCTGTCTCTACACCTTAAAGAACTGGAGAATCAACAAAAAAATCAAACCAACTTTACACATAAGAAGAGAAATAATCAAGATTAGAGCTGAGATCAATAAGGTAGAAACCAAAGATACAGTAGAACGTATCAATGAAACTAGAAGTTGGTTTTTTTGAAAGAATCAAGAAGATCAATAAGGCACTGGCCACACTAATCCAAAAGAAAAGAGAGAAAGCCCAAATTCACAAAATTATAAATGAAAACGGAGAGATCACAACTAACAACGAGGAAGTAGAAACAATCATCAGAAGTTATTATCAATAGTTATATGCCAATAAGCTTAGCAACCTTGATGAAATGGATGCATTCTTGGAAAACTATAAACTTCCAAAATTGAACCAGGAAGAGATCGACAACCTGAATCGTCCAATATCTAGTAATGAGATATAAGCAGTGATCAAAAACCTCCCAAGAAACAAGAGCCCAAGACCTGATGGATTGCTTGGGGAACTCTACCAGACTTTCAAAGAAGAAATAACATCTATTCTCCTGAAGCTGTTTTCAAAAAATTGAAGCAGAAGGAAAACTTACAGACTCTTTCTATGAAGCTAGAATTACCCTGATCCCCAAACCAGGCAAAGACCCTACCAAAATGGATAATTTCAGACCAATATCACTGATGAATATGGATGCTAAGATTCTCAACAAGACCTTTGCAAACAGGGTCAAACAGCACATTTAAAAGATTATCTACCATGACCAGGTGGGATTCATCCCTGGGCTACAAGGATGGTTCAACATTCATAAATCAATCAATGTCATTGAAAAAATTAATATGAGAAGAGAGAAGAAACACATGGTCCTCTCAATCAATGCAGAAAAAGCACTTGAAAAAATCCAGCATCCATTCGTGATTAAAACGCTGCAAAGTATAGGGATAGAGGGAACATTCCTGAACTTTATCATATCTATCTATGAAAGACCCACAGCAAATATCATCCTCAATGGGAAAAAGCTTGCAGACTTCCCGTTGATATCAGGATCACAAGGATGCCCACTCTCACCAGTCTTGTTCAACATAGTATTAGAAGTCCTAGCAACAGCAATCAGACAACGAAGAAAGACAAAAGGTATCCAAATTGGCACTGAAGAAGTCAAACTCTCTCTCTTTGCAGATGACATGATTCTTTATATGGAAACCCAAAAGACTCCACCCCCAAACTACTAGAACTCATACAGCAATTCAGCAACGTGGTAGGATACAAAGTCAATGTATCCTGTATCCACAGAAATCAGTGGCTTTTTTATGCACTAATAATGAAAATACAGAAAGGGAAATCAGAGAATCATTCCATTTACTATAGCAATAAGAACCATAAGATACCTGGGAATAATCCTAAACAAAGAGATAAATGTTCTGTACTCAAGGAACTACAGAATTCTCATGAAAGAAATTGAAGAAGACCCTGAAAGATGATAGACCATTCCATGCTCTTGGATCGGAAGAATAAACATTGTTACAATGTTGATAATGCCTGGAGCAATCTATACTTTTAATGCTATTCCAATCAAAATTACACCAGTATTTTTCAAAGAGCTGGAGCAAATAATCCAAAAATTTGTATGGAATCAGAAGAGATCCCGAATCACTAAGGAAATTTTGAAAAACAAAAATAAAATGGGGGGGGGCATGACAATACCTGATTTCAAGCTTTACTACAAAGCTTTGATCACCAAGACAGCATGGAACTCACATAAAAACAGACACACAGACCAGTGTAACAGAGTAGAGAGCCCAGATATGGACCCTCAACTATATGGTCAAATAATCTTCGACAAAACAGGAAAAAATATACAGTGGTAAAAAGTCAGTCTCTTCAATAAATGGTGCTGGGAACAATAGGCAGCTATATGTATAAAAATGAAACTCGACCATTCCCTTACACTGTACACAAAGATAAACTCAAAATGGATAAAAGATTTCAATGTGAGGCAGGAATCCATTAGAATCCTAGAGAAGAACATAGGCAGAAATCTCTTTGAGATCAGCCACAGCAACTTCTTTCAAGATATGTCTCCAAAGGCAAGGGAAACAAAAGTTAAAATGAACTTTTGGGGCTTCATCAAAATCAAAAGCTTCTGCACAGCAAAGGAAACAGTCAAGAAAACAAAGAGGTAACCCATGGAATGGGAGAAGATATTTGCACATGACAGTACAGTCAAAAGGTTGATATCCAGGATCTATAAAGAACTCCTCAAACTTAACACACACAAAACAGACAATCATATCAAAAAATGGGCAGAAGATATGACAAGACACTTCTCCAATGAAGACGTACAAATGGCTATCAGACACATGAAAAATGTTCATTATCACTAGCAAATTAATACCACATTGAGATATCACCTTACACCAGTTAGAATGGCCAAAATTAGCAAGACAGGAAACAATATGTGTTGGAGGGGATGTGGAGGAATGTGAACCCTCTTCCACTGTTGGTTGGAATGCAAGTTGGTGCAGCCTCTTTGGAGAACAGTGTGGAGATTTCTCAAGAAATAAAAAAATATAACTTCTCTATGACCCTGCAATTGCACTCCTGGGTATTTACCCCAAAGATACAGATGTTGTGAAAAGAAGGGCCATCTGTACCCCAATGATTATAGCAGCAATGGCCACGGTCACCAAACTGTGGATAGAACCAAGATGCCCTTCAATGGACGAATGGATAAGGAAGATGTGGTCCATATACACTATGGAGTATTATGCCTTCATCAGAAAAGACGAATACCAAAGTTTGGTAGCAACATGGATGGGACTGGAAGAGATAATGCTGAGTGAAATAAGTGAAGCAGAGAGAGTCATTTCTCATATGGTTTCACTTATTTGTGGAGCATTACAAATAGCATGGAAGACATGGGGAGATAGAAAAAGGGAGTTGAGGGAAATTGGAAGGGGAGGTGAACCATGAGAGACTATGGACTCTGAAAAAAAATCTGAGGGGTTTGAAGTGGCAGGGGGTGGGACGTTGGGGTACCAGGTGGTGGGTTATTATAGAGGGCATGGATTGCATGGAGCACTGGGTGTGGTAAAAAAATTAATAAATACTGTTATGCTGAAAATAAATAAATTAATTAAAAACTGAGGGTTTTGAAGGGGCGGGGGTTGGGAGGTTGGGGTACCAGGTGGTGGGTATAATAAAGGGCATGGATTGCATGGAGCGCTGGGTGTGGTACAAAAACAATGAATACTGTTATGCTGAAAATAAATTAATAAAATTAAAAAAAACATCCGTTGGGAAAAAAATATCTATACTGCCTAGTGCAATCGATCCTTTTAATGCCATTTGGATAAAAATTCCACCGGTATCATTCAAAGACCTGGAGCAAACACATGCCTAAAATTTGTGTGGAATCAGAAAAGTCCCCGTATTGCTAAGAAATGCCAAAAGAAAAATAAAACTGGGAGCATAATGTTGCCTGATTTCAAGGGTTACTATGATGATGTGATCATCAAGGCAGCATGGGGCTGGCATAAAAACAGACACATAGACCACTAGAACGGTGTAGAGAGTTCAGATAGGGATCATCAGCACTATGGTCAAATAGTCTTCAAGAAATCAGGAAAAAAATATACAGTGGAAAAATGACAGTCTCTTCAATAAATGGTGTTTGGAAAGCTGGGCAGCTATATGTAGAAGAATGAAAGTCGACCATCCTCTTACACCATACACAAAGATAAACTCATAATGGATAAAAGACTTCAATGTGAGACAGGAATCCATCAGAATCCTAGAGGAGAACATAGACATTAACCTCTTCAACACTGGCCATAACAACTTCTTTCAAGGTATGTCTCAAAGACAAAGAAAACAGAAGTGAAGAAGTACTTTTGGGACTTCATCAGGATAAAATACTTCTGCACAGCAAAGGAAACTGTCAATGAAACAAAGAGGCAACCCACAGATTGTGAGAAGATATTTGCAACAGTACAGACAAAAGGTTGATATCTAGGTTCTATAAAGAACTCCTCAAACTCAACACACACAAAACAGAAAATCATATAAAAAATCGGACAGAAGATAGGAACAGACACCTCTCCAATGAAGACATAGAAATGGCTATCAGACACATGAAAAAATGTTCATCATCACTAGCCAACAGGGAAATGCAAATTAAAACCACATTGAGATAGAACCTTACACCAGATAGAATGGCCAAAATTAGCAAGACAGGAAACATGTGTTGGGGAGGATGTGGGGAAAGGGGAAACCTCTTACACTGCTGTCCGGAATACAAGTTGGTACAGGCACTTTGGATAAAAGAATGGAGATTCCTCAAGAAATTAAAAACAGAGTTTCCCTATGACCTTGCAATTACACTACTTGGTATTTACCACAAAGATACAGATGTAGTGAAAAGAAGGGCCATCTGTACCCCAATATTTAGAACAGCAATAGCCATGGTCGCCAAACTGTGGATAGAACCAAGATGCTCTTCAAAGGACAAAAGAATAAGGAAGATGTGGGCCATATACACAATGGAGTATTATGCCTCCATCAGAAGTAATGAATACCCTACTTTTGTAGCAACATGGACGGGACTAGAAGAGATTCTACTGCGTGAAATAAGTCAAGCAGAGAGTGTCAATTATCATATGGTTTCACCTATGTGTGGAGCACAACAAATAGCATGGAGGACAAGGGGAGATGGATAGGAGAAGGGAGTGGAGGGAAATTGGAAGGGGGGGTGAACCATGAGAGACTATGGACTCTGAAAATGAATTGGAGGGATTTAAGGGGCAGAGGGTTAGGGGGTTGTGGGAAACAAAAGGTGAGTATTATAGAGGGCATGGATTGAATGGAGCACTGGATGTGGTTCTAAAACAATAAATAGGGTTACACTGAAAAGAGATTTAAAAAATGAACAGTTGTATGCCAATAAGCTAGGCCCCCTGGGTGAAATGGATGTATTCCCAGAAAACTATACAATCCCAAAATTGAACCAGGAAGACAGTCACAACTTGCATAGACCGTTAACCAGTAACGGTATTGAAGTCATGACCAAAAACCTCACAAAAGTTCCATCCACGTCCTCTGTTGATGGACATCTAGGTTCTTTCCATAGTTTGGCTATTGTGGACAGTGCTGCTAAAAACATTCTGCTGCATGGTCCCCTTCGGATCACTACATTTGTATCTTTTGGGCAAATACCCAGTAGTGCAATTGCTGGGTCATAGGGTAGTTCTATTTTCAACATTTTGAGGAACTTCCATGCTGTTTTCCAGAGTGGTTTCACCCGCTTGCATTCCCACCAACAGTGGAGGAGGGCTCCCCTTTCTATGCATCCTCGCCAGCATCTGTCATTTCCTGACTTGTTAATTTTAGCCATTCTGACTAGTGTGAGGTGATATCGCATCGTGGCTTTAATTTTTATATCCCTGATGCCGAGTGATATGGAGCACTTTTTCATGTGTCTGTTGGCCATCTGGATGTCTTCTTTGCAGAAATGTCTGTTCATGTTCTCTGCCCATTTGTTGATTGGATTATTTGTTCTTTGGGTGTTGAGTGTGCTAAGCTCTTAACAGATTCGGACACTAGCTCTTTATCCGATATGTCATTTGCAAATATCTTCTCCCATTCTGTCAGTTGTCTTTTGGTTTTGTTAACTGTTTCCTTTGCTGTGCAAAAGCTTTTGATCTTGATGAAATCCCAATAGTTCATTTTTGCCCTTGCTTCCCTTGCCTTTGGCGATGTTCCTAGGAAGATGTTGCTGCTGCTGAGGTTGAAGAGGTTGTTGCCTGTGTTCTCCTCAAGGATTTTGATGTATTCCTTTCTCACATCGAGGTCCTTCATCCATTTTGAGTCTATTTTTGTGTGTGGTGTAAGGAAATGGTCCAATTTCATTTTGCTGCATGTGGCTGTCCAATTTTCGCAACATCATTTATTGAAGAGACTTTTTTCCATTGGACATTCTTTCCTGCTTTGTCGAAGTTTAGTTGACCATAGAGTTGAGGGTCTAGTTCTGGGTTCACTGTTCTGTTCCATTGATCTGTGTAACTGTTTTTCTGCCAGTACCATGCTGTCTGGATGATGAAAGCTTTGTAATAGAGCTTGATGTCTGGAATTGTGATGCCACCAACTTTGGCTTTTTTTTTCAATATTCCTTTGGCTATTCGAGGTCTTTTCTGGTTCCATGTAAATTTTAGGATTATTTGTTCCATTTCTTTGAAAAAGATGGATGGTACTTTGATAGGAATTGCATTAAATGTGTAGATTGCTTTAGGTAGCACAGATATTTTCACAATATTTATTCTTCCAATCCAGGAGCATGGAACATTTTTCCATTTCTTTGAGTCTTCCTCAATTTCTTCCATGAGTACTTTATAGTTTTCTGAATATAGATTCTTTGCCTCTTTGGTTAGGTTTATTCCTAGGTATCTTATGATTTTGGGTGCAATTGTAAATGGGACTAGAGGGTATCATGCTTAGAAAAATAAGTCAAGCAGAGAAAGATAACTACCATATGATCTTCCTGATATGAGGAGGTGGAGATGCAATAGGCGGGAGAGGTTAAGGGGTAGGAGAAGAATAAATGAAACAAGATGGGATTGGGAGGGAGACAAACCATAAGTGATTCTTAATCTCATGAAACAAACTGAGGGTTGCTGGGGGGAGGGAGGTTGGGTGAAGAGGGGCTGGGTTATGGACATTGGGGAGGTTATATGCTATGGGGAATTCTGTGAAGTGTGTAAACCTGTTGATTCACATACCTGTACCCTCAGGGATAAAAATATATGTTTATAAAAATAAAAAAAATTAAAAAGGAAAAAGAAATCTCCCATGCCAACAAAAAGAGCCCAGGATCTGACGAATTTTCTGGGCAATTCTACCAAGCCTTCAGAGAAGAAGTATCACCTCTTCTCCTGAAGCTCTTTCCAAAAATTGAAGCAGAAGGAAAACTTCCATATACTTTTCATGAAGCCAGCATTATGCTCCTCCCAAAACCAGGCCATTAACTCACCAAAAGTATAAATGTTCATCATCACTAGCCATCAGGGAGATTCAAATCAAAACCACATTGAAATATCACCTTACACCAGTTAGAATGACCAAAATTAGCAAGACAGGAAACAACATGTGTTGGAGAGGATGAGGAGAAAGGGTAACCCTCTTCCACTGTTGGTGGGAATGCAAGTTGGTGCAGCCTCTTTGGAGAACAGTGTTGGAGAATCCTCAAGAAATTAAAAACAGAACTTCCCTATGACCCTGTAATTGCACTCCTGGGTATTGACCCGAAAGATACAGGTTGAGTGAAAAGAAGGGCCATATGTACCTGAATGTTTATAGTAGCAATTGCCACGGTCGCCAAACTGTGGAAAGAACCAAGATGCCCTTCAACGGACGAATGGATTAGGAAGATGTGGTCCATATACACTATGGAGTATTATGCCTCCATCAGAAAGGATGAATACCCAACTTTTGGAGCAACATGGACGGGACTGGAAGAGATTATGCTAAATGAAATGAGTCAAGCAGAGAGTCAATGATCATATGGTTTCATTTATTTGTGGAGCATAACAAATAGTATGGAAGGAATGGAAAGTTAGAGAGGAGAAGGGAGTTGGGGTAAATAGGAAAGGTAAGTGAACTATGAAAGAGTATGGACTCTGAAAAACAATCTGAGGGGTTTGAAGTTGTGGGGGTGTGGGAGGTTGGGGTACCAGGTAGTGGATATTATGGAGGGCACAGATTGCATGGAGCACTGGGTGTGGTGAAAAAATAATGAATACTGTTATGCTGAAAAAAAATTAATTAATAAAGAAAAGAAATTAAAAAAAAGCTTGCTGCCTTCCCGTTGAGATCAGGGACATGACAAGTATGCCTACTCTCACCACACTTGTTAAACTAAGTATTAGAAGTCCTATCAACAGCAATCAGACAACAAAGAGAAATAAAAGGTATCCAAATTAGCAATGAAGAAGTCAAACACTCTTCGCAGATGACATAATTCTTTATAGGGAAAACCCAAAAGACTCCACCCCCAAACTACTAGAACTCATACAGAAATTCAGCAACGTGGCAGGATACAAAGTCAATGTACAGAAATCAGTGGCTTTCTTATACACTAACAATGAAAATACAGAGTGGGAAATTAGAGATTTACTACAAAGCTGAGATCATCAAGATAGCATGGTATTGGCATAAAAAAGGACACATAGACCAGTGTAACAGAGTAGAGAGCCCAGATATGGACCCTCAACTCTATGGGCAAATAATCTTTGACAAAACAGGAAAACATATACAATGGGAAAAAGTCAGTCTCTTCAATAAATGGTGCTGGGTAAACTGGGAAGCTCTATGTAGAAAAATAAAACTCGAACATTCTCTTACACCGTACACAAAGATAAACTCAAAATGGATAAAAGACCTCAACATGAGACAGGAATCCATCAGAACCCTAGAGGAGAACATAGGCAGTAATCTCTTCGATATCAGCCACAACAACTTTTTTCAAGAAATATCTCCAAAGACAAAGGAAAAAAAGTGAAAATGAACTTTTGGGACTTCATCAAAATCAAAAGCTTCTGCACAGCAAAGGAAACATTTAAGAAAACAAAGGGGCAACCCACGGAATGGGAGAAGATATTTGCAAATGACAGTAGACAAAAGGTTGATATCCAGGATCTATAAAGAACTCCTCAAACTAAACACACACAAAACAGACAATTATATCAAAAAAAATCAGAAGATACGACAAGACACTTCTCCAATCAAGACATACACATCGCTATCAGACACATGAAAAAATGTTAATCGTCACTAGCCATCAGGGAGATTCAAATTAAAACGACATTTAGATATCACGTTACACCAGTTAGAATGACCAAAATTAGCAAGTGAGGAAACAACATGTGTTGGAGAGGATGTGGAGAAAGGGGAACCCTCTTCCACTGTTGGTGGGAATGCAAGTTGCTACAGCCTCTCTGGAGAACAGTGCTGGAGAATCCTCAAGAAATTAAAAACAGAACTTCCCTATGACCCTGCAATTACACTCCTGGGTATTGACCCGAAAGATACAGGTTGAGTGAAAAGAAGGGCCATCTGTACCCCAATGTTTATAGCGGCAATGGCCGCAGTCGTCAAACTGTGGAAAGAACCAAGATGCCCTTCAACGGATGAATGGATTAGGAAGATGTGGTCCATATACACTATGGAGTATTATGCCTCCATCAGAAAGGATGAATACCCAGCTTTTGGAGAACAGGGATGGGACTGGAAGAGATTCTCCTTAGTGACATAAGTCAAGCAGAGAGTCAATGATCATATGGTTTCACTTATTTGTGAAGCATAACAAATAGCATGGAAGACATGGGGAGATAGAGAGGAGAAAGGAGTTGGGGGAAATTGGAAGGAGAGGTCAACCATAAGAGACTATGGACTCTGAAAAACAATCTGAGTGTTTTGAAGGGGCAGGGGGTCGGGGTACCAGGTGGTGAGCATTACAGAGGGCATGGATTGCATGGAGCACTGGTGTGCTGCAAAATAATGAATACTGTTATGCTGGAAATAAATAAAAAATAAATTAAAAAAAAAAAAGAAAAAGAAAATTGGGAGCATCACTTTGCCCAATTTCAAGGGTAACTACAAAGCTGTGATCACCAAGACAGAATGGTACTGGCATAAAAACAGACACATAGACATGTGGAATAGAGTAGAGAGCTCATATATTGACCATCAACTCTATGGTCAAATAAACTTCAACAAAGCGGGAAAATATACAGTGGAAAAAATACAGTCTCTTCAATAAATAGTGCTGGGAAAATTGTGCCAGCTCTGTGTAGATGAATGAAACTCGACCATTCTCTTCCACCAAACACAAAGAAAACTCGAAATGGATAAAAGAGCTCAACATTGGGGGGAGGGGACAAGATGGCAGGCAAGTAGGAGGAGGCGACTTTTCAACCTGTACCCTAAAGTGAGCTGATTACCAACCAAAGAACTATGATCACCCATGAAATCAGCCTGAGGTCAGAATTATACACGTCTGGATCTCTATAATGGCAGAAGATGCCGGTGGGCAGGTAAATTGCGGTGGGAAAGGCAGACTGATATTGGAAGATAAACAAAAGGGGGAGGGAGCCACCAGAGGCGACTGGTTCGAAAGTAATACCCCCAATATGAGCGAGAGTGCCCTGCGTCTGGGGACCAGCATTAACTTGGAGATTGGTTGAAAGCACTCCAAAAGCGCAAAGTATCATGGGGGGGGGAAATGTAGGAATTGGGGCGGCAAGGGACAGGGGCTTAAGTCCCCGGTCCCAGGACAGCCTCCCCTGGCACTGAGCCAGATGGAGTGCGGTTGAGAAACCAGGTCTTGGCCCCTGAGCCGCCAGCATGCCTGATTGCCTGGGGTCTGGCTCCTGTGAGGGGCCAGGAGTCACATCATAGGACAAAATGCTCGAGCCCTGCTACAGAGCCTGAGATGCACGCCCCCCACATCCTACCCTGAGAGATGTAAACAAAAGCCCAGCTGGCGCTCTTTGACCCGCGCCATTGTTTCAGAGCCTAAGACATGTGCCCCAAACTCTCCTGTGAGAGAGGTGCGTGAAGGGCCAGGCTGGTGCTCTCAGACCTGCGCCCCTTCTCAAAGCCTGAGACATGCGCAGGACCCACAGCCCTCCTGAGAGAGTCCTGCGCAAGCCTGGCGCTCTTAGACCAAGAAAGACCAGGCACTCCCAGCCCCGGCCAGTGGGAAAATCTCATTGTGCGATCACTGCTTGGAACCTCTCTGGCGGTCTGTATCTGTCCAGACAGCCAACACTGCCATGGTTTGTGGTACAAGCAGAAGATCCTGCGTCCCCAGGGACCGCGACTCAGAACCTGCTCTGCAGGCGGCCTAGGCGGATCTCATCTGAGCTCTGCAGCCAGACTGAGGCTTCTCTCTGAGAGGGAGGTCAGGGTGCAGTCTGTTTTCCTCTAAAACTACAGAAACCATCAAAAGTGGTCAAGGCGAGAGGGAAAAAATAAGTGAACAAACATATAAATCTCCAGAGAACAAGAGTCTGAAAAAAAAAAAAAAAAACGGTTTCCTCAGAGCCCACCCCCTTGAGTGGGACTGGAGGACTTAACTCAGGGAACACCATTGACTGAAAACCCACGTGGCAGGCCCCTCCCCCAGAAAACCAACCAGGAAAGATGTTCACCATCAACCATCAACAGGAAAATCCAAATAAAATATCTCCATGAGATATTAACTCACACTATCAGATTGGCTAACAGCACCAGCACAAGAAAACAGATGTTGGGAGGATGTGGATAAAAGGCTACCCTCTTGCACTGTTGGGGAATGCAAGCTGCTGAACCCACTGTAGAAAAGAGTATGACTGTTCCTCAAAGCGTTAAATATAGAACTACATTATGATCCAGCAATCACACTACCGTGTGTTTACCCAATGAACATGAGAACAATAACTCAAAAGGATACATGTGCCCCTATGTTTTTTTGCAACATTATTTACAGTATTACAATATGGAGGCAATCCAAGGATCTCTTGATAAATTGATAAATGAGATGATACATGTACACACACACACACACACACACACACACACACACACAGTGGGAAATTACTCATCCATAAAAAAAACGAAATCTTGCCATTTGCAGACACATGGATGGAGCTAGAGAGTACTGTCCTAAGTGAAATCCATCAGTCGGAGAAAGACAAATGCCTTGTGATGTCACTCTTACATGGAATTTAAGAAATGAATATACATAAATAAAGGAGAAAGAAGATACAAAGCAAAATGCTGAATCTGTGGTTACCATAGTGGAAGTGGATGGAGGGATGAGTGAAATGGATGATGGGGACTAAGAGTACACTTTTCTTGATGACAGCTGAGTAAACATAGAATCACTGAATCACTACATTGTACACCTGAAACTAATATACCACTGTATGTTAACTCTACCTGAATTAAAATAAACAATAAAAGAGTTTTTCTTTCAGTAAACTATTTGAAAAATCTTTTGCTGTGCAATGTTCATAAGACATACTTGTGAGAGTATAACTGTACAATAATTATTCATTCTATGCTTGGAATTCAAATTACACTGAATTCTTATACTTCTCCTGTTAACTGTAACAGGGTGAGGACCTATGATTTCAAGAGTGTAAGTAGAGACGGATGTCACTTCACTGTCCAGAAAGCTATTATTGTTTCTGTTTTCATGTGAGATTGTCATACAGTATGAGACAGATTTCAGAGCAGGTTTGTTATGCATCCTGGATCTCTAATTCAGTGGTCATTACCTAGATCTGTTTGGATGGTAAGTTCCTATGGATGGGCTTCCTTCCAAGCACATACCTGGAAGACAAATGTGGGTGGGCTGGGTGTGGGACAGGAAGAGTACCAAGTACATAAAAGAGTTGGATCCTTCCCCTGATCTATGAATGGCCATGGGAGTGGGTATGGGAGGCAGAAGCAACAGGAAACCGCTAAGGTCACCAGCTGAAAGCAGGGTGTCTGGGTCAAGTGATCTTGAGATGCAGGGCTTGAAGTCTGTTCTGAGCTACCTCTGGGTGGAAAAGGAGGAAGGAAAAAGAAGGAGAAATTGCCTGCACCTGTCCCATACCAGCTTCCCACCACTACTGGTACACATCAGTCTACACAGCAGACACCGCCTGGGCTAAAGATGGGCTGTCTTGGATCCCTCAGCCCTCAGTGGGACAGATGGCTCCAGGGCTCAGGGACATGTTGAGGGAGATGGGAAGGATGGTTGCCTCTCCCAGGTCATCCCCTCCTTGAGCAGGCAGACCTCCAGGATTGCTAAAAACCCACTGGCAGTTTTTTAAAAGATTTTATTTATTAATTTGGCAGGCAGAAATCACAAGTAGGCAGATAGGCAGGAAGAGAGAGAGAGAGGAGAAAGCAGGCTCCACACTGAGCATGGAGCCCGATGCAGGGCTTGAGCCCAGGACCCTGGCTTCAACCCACTGAGCCACCCAGGTGCCTCCCCACTGGCAGTTTTGAAAGATATGCCATAAATGAACTAAGGCATTGAAAAATATAAAACAATATTCGTTTTTAAGTTCAGAGCTGTCAGCTCATGAAGTGAGAAGATCTTCCCTGAGGAATACTGAGGGAAGGGCAGGTCAGATTGCAAAGAGAGATGTGGATTTCTTGATTGGGGAACTGTAGCCCCCTTCCAGGACAAGGTATTGTCCTCACCTCACAGAGGAACCATAAAAGTTAGGGTTAGGGTTAAGGTTAGGGTTATGGAAGCCTTCAAACAAGAGATACATTCTCATTCATTCCCCCACGGAGGCCAGACCCATGCCTGGGCTCCCCAGCCTCCCGAAAAGTTGGAGGAAGATGAATGGCTACTACCCACCCCTCAACTCTGCTCCTGGAAAGCTCCCCTTCACCAGGGGCCCCGGCTGTTTCGCATCATCTTGACGCATATTCCGGGCGGCTGGGACATTCCCCAAGCGAGAAAGGGCCCTCAGCCATGGGTAACAGGGTGGTCCCCAGGGCTGCCCAATGCTGGCCAATTCTCACAATCGTTCTGCCCAAATCAGTATTGATTTGGCCGGTAAAAGCCTGGCGAACTCGCTTCGGGTGCCGAGAAAGGGCCCTCAGCACGGAGAACATAGCATCCACAGGGCTGCCCAACGCCGGCTTACTCTGATGAGCATTCTGCTCAAATAGATAACAATATGGGCAAAATGCTTGTGAGAATTGGCGGCCCTATTGGCTAACTCACTTTAGGCGCACCAGGTCTACAGGATTGATCTTAACCCTCAACTAAGGCTTCTGGGTGGGTCACCACAGTGTTGGCATATAGGTGCTGCCCTGCCCCTACCACTTAACCCTAACCCTAGTTTGGGTGTTCAAGCTTCCATATTCAGAGGACTGGCTCCCTAGACTTTGAGACTAGGGACCCCATATTTCCAACACAGGAATCTGGCTGCCACCCATGAGGAAATTAGACCCCATGGCCCTGTGCAAAACCCTCCTGGCTAGAGAAACTTCCATGCCTCCTAAAGACACCCACAGCTTACAAGGACCCAAACACCACAATCCTGGAGCCTGATGGGCCACCAGAGCAATGCCCTCAACTCAGCCATCTGGAGATCCTGGGTCTGCACTGGCATATCAGGCCTGCCATTCTCTAAGGACCAAACCCTAACCCTACTTCGGTGTTCAGGCTCTGGACCCCAGAGGTCTAAAACCCAAACCCTCCCATGGATGGGAGCATCAGATTGATGGCCTTACTCAGACCCTTAGTCAGGAGGAGACCATTTCATTTTGTGCTCTCTAACACCCTCAGAGCCCTAGAACTCGGCATGCTCCCCTGAGGCCATTTCTGCCATCTTTGATCCTCCAGACCAAAGACTGAGGAGCCTCCTGATTCCCGCCCTCAACTCTGCCCTTGGATGTGTCGATATCTGTGCTGGCAGATCCGACCTGCCTTGTCTCTAAGACATAACAGTAACCCTATCCCTAAGCCAAACCCTAATACTAACCCTAGCCCAGGTTGTGTGTTCCACTGTCAATCCTCCAATGCCTGGTCCCCAAAGCCCCGAGATGGGGGACCCCTGAGCTGCACACCATCATTGCACCTGATCCCAGGAGGACACACTGCCATTTGGAAATGTGCTGAACCCACGGAGCAGAAGAAACCTGCATGGCTTCTTGAGGCCATCCCCACTTCTGGCGGCCCCAAGGAAAAGGAACCAAGTCTCACGGTCCTGTAGACATGCGCCCCCAACTCAGGCATCGAGCTGGGTCACCACAGCACTGGCAGGTAGGGGATGACATACCGCTATGACTTAACCCTAAACTTCATTTGCATATTCTGGCTTCCCACCCCAGAGGTCTGGCTCCCTAGCCCTCCAGACTGGGGACCCCGTATTCCCAATGCAGGAATCTGGCTGCCAACCCCGAGGAAACTGGACCACATGGCCCTGTGCAGGACCTCCTGTGCTGGAGAAAACTCCATGCCCCTAAAGTATTCCCACCTTCCGAGGACCCACACACCACAATCCCAGAGCCTGATGGACCACCAGACCAATGTCCTCAACTCAGCCCTCCAGAGAGCTTGAGTCTGCACTGGCCCATCAGGCCTGCTGTTCTCCCAGGACCAAACCCTAACCCTTGGTTGGGTGCTCAGGACCAGGACCCAGAGACATGACACCCAATCCCTTCCATGGATGGGAGCATCAGACTGATACCCATATTCAGAGTCTCAGACAGAAGGAGACCATTTCATTTGGTGCTCTCTAACACCCTCAGAGCCCTAGAAACCAGCATGCTCCCCTGATGCCATTCCCGCCATCTTTGCCCCTCCAAGCCAAAAACCCATGGCCTGAGGAGGCTCCTGCATCCCGTCCTGAACTCAGTGCTTGTGTGACCCTATATCTGTGTTTCCAGATCCAACATGCCTTGTCCCTAAGACATAGTAATTACCATAAGCCTAACTGTAACCCTAATCCCTAACTCTAACCTTAATCTTAAACCTTAACTCCACCCTATCCCTAACTCTGACTCTAAACCTAACCTTTTTCCCTAAGACATAACCCTAACCCTTGTCCCTAAGACATAACACTAACCCTAACCCCTAACCCTAACCCTATCCCTAACCTATATCCCTAACTCTAACCCTCCACACAGGGGATTCAACATCCACACCAGGAGACTCTGCCTGCCCTCCAGAAGGAAAGATGCATGAGCACCTATACACACTCGCATCATCTGCAGCACCCCAGACATAATGCCGGATTCTGCCACAAGCCAGATGCATGTCCACTCAGCCCCGAGGGAGCCCACCTCAATACCAGCATATCAGAGCTTCCATGCCAATAGTCCTTAATCCTAACCCTAGGTTGTGTGTACAGGCTTCCGTAGCCTTAGGTCTAGCCCACAAACTGGCCAGATTGGAGACGCCTGAGACTCACTCTGGCAGTCTGCCAGCTGCCTATGTTATTATGGTGCCATTTGTAGCTAGTCAGACCTCAGAGCAGGGAATAACTTCGTGTCCCCTAAGGCAAGCCTCGGCATCTGAGCCCCTCCTGAACAAAAACCCAGATTCACACGAGCCACCTATTACCCGCCCTCAACTCAGCCCTCCATGGAGCCCGCCTCAGCACTAGCAGATCAGACCTGGCATGCCCCTAGGACATAACCCTAACACTAGTTTGGGTTTTCAGGCTTCCATTCTGAGATTCCAGGCAACAAACCCCCTGGATTAAGGAACCTTGACATACACTCTAGGACTCCACTCGCCATAGAGTAGAAACCTATGCCATTTGGAGTTCTGCTGAACCGTCAGATGGGGAGAAACCTGTCCCTATAAAGACACTCCCACCATCTGTGGCCCCCCGGTCATAAAATCGTATTCTGCTGAGCTGATGGACACACGGCCTCAACTCAGCCCTAAGGGTACCCCACCTCAACATCAGCAGATTGGGTCACCATGTCCCTAGGCCCTTACTATTACCCCTGTTTGGGTTTTCGGGCTTCCATCCCCAAATCCTCTAGATTAAGGACTACTGAGCTACACCACAGGACTCCACCTGCCACACGGGAGGAAACCTTGTGGTTTGGAGCTGCACCAAACCCTCAGACCTGGAGAAACCTGTAAGCCCCCCTAACGCCATCCCTACCATGAGTCACCCCCATGGCCATAAAACCGGATTCTGCTGTGATACCATATCTATGCCCTCAACTCAGCCCTTAGAGGAGCCCACATCAGCACCAGCACATTGGGCCTGCCATGTCCTTAGCCCTTAACCCTAACCCTAGGTAGGGTGTACAGGCTTTCATGCTCAGATGCCTGTCCCCCAAGCCCACCAGATTGGCCACTTCTGAGATTCATGCCGGTATAGATTAAGGATGCCTCAGTGACACCCCAGGATTGCGTCCACCACACAGGAGGAAACCATGCCATTTGGAGCTCTGCAGAACCCTCAGGGTTTGAGAAAACTCCATGCAACCCTGAGTTCACCCCCAGGGCACAAAGTTGGAGTCTGACATGCCCCCTGATACCCACCCTGAAGTCATCCCACCAGGGAGCCCATCTCAGCAACAGCAGATTGAGCATGCCATGCCCCTAGGACCTTAGCATAACTCTAGTTTCTGAATTCAGGCTTCCTGAATTCATGCTCCCCAAAGAGGCCTGGTCCCCAAACTCCCCAGATTCAGGACCCCTCTGTAACAAGCCAGAAACCTGACCGCCATGCAGGGGGAAGCCATGTCATTTGGAGCTCCACAGTTCCCTCAGAGAGGGAGAAACCAGCATGCCCCTCTAAAGCCACCCCCACCATCGACCATCCCTCTGGCCAGAAACCCTGACTCTTCTACGTTGCAGGACACATAGCCTAAACTCAATCCCGAGGATATCCCACCTAAGTGTCAGCAGATCAGGCCTGCCATGCCCCAAGGCCATGACCCTAACTCTTGGTTGCATTTTCAAGCTTCCTTCCCCAGAGGCCTGTCCCCAGAGCCCACTAGATTGGTAACCTTGGACCCACATTGTAGGAGTTCACCTGCCACCCAGCAGGAAACTAGTCCCTTTGGATCTGTGCAGAACCCTCAGAGCCAGAGAAACCTGCATGCCCCCATCAGGAACCCTGCTTGTTCTGCAGCACCCTGGCTACAAACCCAGAGCCTGATGCACCACCCGACCCCCATCATCAACTCAGATCCTTGGGGAACTCACCTCATCACCAACATTTCGGGCCCACCATGCCACTAGCTCAGCTCTCCTCAAAGAACCCTGTCCGCTCTAGGCAGACCAGGAACTCCCCTGTCTGCGGCAAAGCTCTGGGACCCCCCCTCCTCCTTCTCAATTTACACTGTCCCAGGCATTCATGAGAAAGGGGAAAGCTACCTCCTGAAGGCTTAATACCTCCTTTCCTCTTCTGCCATATTTTTCTCCAATTACCTTTGTACCTGGGCAGACTGAAAGGAACATATTTATGGAACATGAACATGCTCTGACATCTGAATCTTCCTGGAAGCTTTTTGAGGGCGCCGTATGCAAACAGAAACTAGTGTATCATACAACAGTGTGTTGGAAAGTGATCATTGACAGAACAGTAGAGCAAAAATCCCTCCATATTTACCTCACTCCTCATGAAGTAGAACATGGTGTTCTTTTTTCCTTCCTTGACTTCCATTCCAATTTGTTTCCATGCAGTGTTCATTCCTTTGCTTCAAGGGTAGGATTTTGTGATTCCCCACCTGCATAGGACACCCAGAGCTCATCACAGCAAGTACTCTCCCTAATAGTTGTCACCCATTTAACCTTTCCACCCACACCCCTGTCCTCTAGCAACGATCAGTTTGTGCTCTAAGTTTGAGTGTGTTTCTTCATTGGCCTTCTCCCCTCACTATGTTCATCTGTTTTCGTTCTGAAAATCTACAGAATCCAAGTTGCAGGCTATTGGTCTTTTCTTACTGATTTTACTTAGCTAAATCCACTGGAGATCCATCCACATCCTTACAGATATTAAGATTTCGTCCTTTTTGAACCTGGCTCTTATTCCATTAAGAAGATGTGGGAGACAATGTTTATAGCACCAATGGCCATGGTCGCCTAACTGTGGAAAGAACCAAGATGCCCTTCAACAGACAAATAGATAAGGAAGATGTGGTCCATGTACACTATGGAGTATTATGCCTCCATCAGAAAGGATGAATACCCAACTTTTGTAGCAGCATGGACGGGACGGGAAGAGATTATGCTGAATGAAGTAAGTCAGGCAGAGAGAGTCAACTATCATATGGTTTCACTTATTTGTGGATCATAACAAATAGCATGGAGGACAAAGAGAGTTAGAGAGGAGAAGGGAGTTGGGAAAAATTGGAAGAGGAGGTGAACCATGAGAGACTATGGACTTTGAAAAACAATCTGAGTGAAGGGGCGGGGGTGGGAGTTTGGGGGAACCAGGTGGTGGGTATTGGAGAGGGCACGGATTGCATGGAGCAATGGGTGTGGTGCAAAAACAATAAATACTGTTATTCTAAAAAAATAAATTAATTTAAAAAAAGAAGAAGATGATGTGAGTGAATGAATACACACACACACACACACACACACACACACACACACATATATATATATATATATATATATATATATATATAAAATCACCCATCAGTGAATGGACATTTGGACTCCCTCCATGGTTTTACTATGGTCGATAATGTGCTGTGGTTGATAATGTTACTATCGTTGATAATGCTGCTGTAAATATCACGGTGCTTGTACCACACCGAATGTACATTTTTGTGCCCTTTAAGCAAATACCTAGGAGGACAATTGCTGGATCCTAGTGTTGTTCTGTTCTTAGGTTTTGAAGGACACACCATTTTCTTTTCCAGAGTGGCTGCAACAACCCACATGCCCACCAACAGTGTAGGAGCGTTCCATTTTAGGGTGTTTTTTTAAAAGATTTTATTTATTTATTTGACAGAGAGAGATCAGAAGTAGGCAGAGAAGCAGGCAGAGAGAGAGAGCATGAAGCAGGCTCCCTGCTGAGCAGAGAGATTAAGGCAGGGTTCCATCAGAGGAACCTAGGATCATGACCTGATCCAAAGGAAGGTGCTTAACCCACTGAGCCACCCAGGTGCTCCTGAGAATTCCACTTTAAGCAGAACATTCCCTGCCAGCCATTTCCTATGGAGGAAATGTAAAACCTGAGGGATAACCTGACTCACTGAGCATCAGGCAAGCAGCCACAGAAATTCACCCCAGGGTTCCTGACGCCAAGTCCCTTGAAGCCACCAGAATGCCTTTATTCAGGGAAATTCCCAAACACTCTCCTTCACCACCCACAGAACCCACCAACTGCACAAAAAATA